>NC_056725.1:1973419546-1973597046 GCF_019279795.1 Protopterus annectens | reverse complement strand
TAACCTTTCAGATGTTAGGCTAGTATATTATCTCAATTATCCAAAGAAATAGTGAAATAAATACACAAACAACTGTTGAATCACTTAATAGACAACCTGGTTTTCTCCTGCAGCCAGCATGGATTCCACCCACACTATGGCTATATCATCACTCTACTCAGTATTATTAATACACTCAACACCTACAGAAATTAAAACAGCTTGGTCTCTACACTGCATCTAGATTTAACCAAACCTTTTGACACTGTGTCATATCAAAAACGTTTGAACAAATACAACTCCATGGGACTTTCCAATTCCTCACTTCAATGGTTTCATAACTATCTCACAAACAGAGCTCAATCAGTAAAGTAGCAAAATGACTAAACCCCTTTCCAATCAACTGGTATCGGAGTCCTAATGTGATCTATATAGGACCTTTACTATTCAACGTCTTTATCAACAATCATCAGACTAAAGATGGTCATGCTAAAACAGTTCAATATATTGATGACTCTGCTCAGATCTGATCTGCAAACATTTCCCCATTACTCTAAGACCTCACTCAGCAATATTTTTCTCTACTGAGGTTTGCTTGAACAATGTGCAACTCCTTCTTCCCCCCGCAAACTAAATTAATACTATTTTATCATAAACAACTTTCAATGCAACAATCTACTTTCAGTATCACCTCCAACAAAAATATGGCCATTGAACTGGTTAGCCAAGCAAAATTACTTGTTGTTATTATTGATGACCATATGCCTTTAATCATCACACATAACACATAATAAAAAATACACCAAAAGCCTGTCTCGGTGTATAGAATATTGACGCAATCAGAAAATGCATAGACAAAACAGTCATACTCATACTGCCATACCTACTTTTTGCTACCACAATTTTCTCAAATCATAAAGCCTCGATGTTAAACTGCAACAATACTTTAATAAAACTGCTGAGTTTGTATTAGTCCGTTAGCATAGATCTCACCACAGAACTTAACTGATTAGAACTGCCACATCATCTGACCTTGTCTAAATTACTACAGTCCATAAGCTTGTTTAAAACCCTGAAAATTGTCATGTTCAGGTTCTGAACAATATATTTCAACATTATCTAGCCAAGAGAGCTTTATGATAACACTCAAAATACACAAGAGACAACTGGCAACACAGATTGGATGAGATTTTGGTTGTTCAAAGCTACATAACTATACTGGGCATGTCCATAGTAAATAACAGAAAACACTGCCATAGCAGTATGTAAACAACTCAGGCACACAAGAAAATGTCCTAACACAGGCTCAATCACACTTTATGATGATCTTGCACCATGCCATGCAGTAAGAAATGTTATGTAAGTCTGTGTGTGCTATAAAGCTGTACAGTGTGAAGAATAGAATTACAGTAACACATACATGTTTGGAGAAACACATACAATACAGTGCATTCTTATTTGGAAATTAAGTAATGTCTGTAAAGAATCAGTGGCATAGCCAACATTTGCATCTTGACAAACTCAAAACACATGCCAGGACAGATATCAAAAAGATGGAAAGAAGACACCAACCAGGAAATTAGTAGATGTAGACCTGTGAAAACCACGGCTCGTACTCGGGATGTAATCCTAAAACACCTTTATTCCAAAACAACGTCACTCCACGAAACAGTACATAAACCAGTACATGAGATAACATAACATATTACATAACATAATATATTATATTTTATTACATTTGTGTGTAGAATCCCATGGTACAATAGTTTTAGATATGGTAAGAGTTTTATTAGATGTTACATATTTTAGGATGTAATGAGAATTTTGTGTATTATTGTATTCACGTTATTATTGAACAATATGTTTTTATATCTCACACAGTCAAACGGATTGTCTGATGTTATTATGAGAACTTCACATTTAGTGAATTGGGCAGTATGCCTTTAAAAGTTTTGGCGGACTTTTTGAAAATGAATTCAATGGGACACTATATAAGGTTTTCAAACAATTTGTTATGTGTTCTGAAGAAGACTGGGTCGCCAGTTGAAAGCGCTTAACCAGCTGTTTCTTTGTGTTATCTCATGTACTGGTTTATGTACTGTTTCGTGGAGTGACGTTGTTTTGGAATAAAGGTGTTTTAGGATTACATCCCGAGTACGAGCCGTGGTTTTCACAGGTCTACAGATATCAAAAAGATGTACATCATTCTCTGATGCCACAGAAATAGGCATACTGTGTGTGTCATGGCGGACGCACTTGAATGGCTTACCGTACTTCATTGTAGCAATGGGTATGGATCATCTACCTTTGTGGGTGATGCCTTAAAAATGCTCCCCCTGACTGTGCCGTAAATAATTTCTTTGCCTAAGCCACTCCCTTCTGATATAGATATCTGACAGACAGATATTACCAGATTTTAACCCTTGCTTGTCATACTACACAATCTGCAGAGCTGTGGACTGAGTGTGTCTGCCCCATGACATAGCAATGGATCTTGTCACAAATAAATTAAATTATTGAGTGAAGCAATAAAGGACATTTGAGGATAACTTGCACAATATGATTTTGTCAGAATGATGACACTGGGATAACTATGTTAATGCTCAAGCAACTGTGAGCAGTACAGTGTAATTTTTTCTTGGCCAAGGAAGTTATTCCTGTTGTTTTTTAAAACATTGTCCCAGAACTGAAACACACTCTATATGTGTAGATAAGTCATTATTGAATGCATGCACTGCAGGAGCAGTCATACCACAACAATCACATAACAACTGTTTTACTGGCAGGAAATTACAAAATAAATGTATATTTCTTTCTCCATAGTAAAATTGAGAATAATAACTTCATGCAGGTTTGCTTGTGCAACATCAGTATATTCATAAAATGTTGCCCCATTGGTAGAATTGAACAGCAAGCTATGTAATGCCACTGACTAACAACATGTATATGAATCAGATGCACCACCATGGAAGTCCTAAAATAATTGTGAAAACCCCCCTATGTGAAGACATTACATTATATGATTGTGCTGCAAAAAAATCTGTATGGGATAAAAGGAATGGGTAGGCTTTTCCCACTGTGATTGTGCAAATTATAACAGCTGTGAATGTCATTCATGCATAACAGCATAAGGGCAAACAATGCTTACAGTCAGTCAATGTGAGTTTTGAACACCTGTCTATATGACAATAGAAGCTACAAGATATTTTAAGAATGAATACACAAAGTGAAAGTGTTACAAAAGTTGTGAAATATTTGGGTATTAGAAGATTGACATCATGTAACTGCTGCAAGGGATATGTGCGCCTATAATTTTTTTTTAAAGACTGTTAATATATGTATATTTTTCACACAACATCGCCTGCTGTTAGGTATACCAAAACATGTGTGATGCCTAATGAACGTGTCACTGTGATGGGAGAATGGCAATCATGCACAATATGTGGATTATCACAAATTCGAACACATGCCATACATTCTAAGGCAACAGCATGCAGAACATTGTCTCATTTCCTCACAACACAGCAAAAGCTTTAATAGTTCTCTTGGGAAAGCCAAATGTCATGCAATGGCATATTCATTATCCAATAAAACATTTCTATGTGAAAAATTAGAAATTCTTGTGGTAGGAATCCCCCCCCCGGGATTCATGAACTGTGCGCCAGGCGCACGCATAGCGTAGGCGCTACAATGCCAGATATGGCCGCCGAGCGATTCAGGTATGATCCAATGCCATGTGCACTACTGGCATGCGCCTGAGTTGCGCCGCCTCCGGCGTAGGTATGTTAAACACCTCATGTGCGGTGTTGCACCATGCAAATGAAGGCATATAGCGATCCACGAAGTGGCGCAGGCGTAGCATAAGGACACGGCAATGTAAACCAAAAAAAACGGTTTACATATATCCAAACATGACATAGGAGTAACGGAAGGCTGTCAACGTCAGGTATCATACTGTTGCAATATGCCAATGGCGAAAGACACCGAGAATGTCAAAAGAAAACATGCACAAAATGTAAATAATGACATAAATGGTATGTCCAAGAGAAACCACAGCAGAACCCCAGGACATGTCCGCGGAAGGTGCGAAACAATGAAATAATATGACAATGCCATAAAAGAGCAGTATAATACACATCAGCTTCACAGCCACAACACACCATAGTATGCATGGAAAGCCACAACCACGGCGCAAGGGTTGCCAAGGAGTGGCGGCAGTGTTCGGCACCGTAACTATGTATTAGTAGTCAATGCCATGCAAATGAGGCACATAATACTGAATCGCAAAACCCCCGCCGGCGTAAGGCTGCACCAAACGGCGCAGCGGTAATACACCGAGGAGTGGCCCAGAGGGAATACATGTCAACCGCAGAGGGGTGTGCCACTGTAGGAGGAAGCACATTGGAGCTCAGCAAACATGGGCTGTACAATGCACATCACAGCAGCAGGACCGGCGTGTGGGGAAATAGTTTCGCTGAGAGCACACAATGCGCGCAGAGATGCATGTGCACGAGGATGACTACGTTCCCCTAACCCAGTCATGTGACGGCCGCCCCGTCAACAACAACGGATACTGGAAGGTGATGCGGAGAATATGAGGAAATGCGGAAGCAGTGTAATTGGAGTCATAATGAGCAATCAACACCAATCAACCCATGCAGGGCAATTGGCGGCAGCTGACAACTCTGCATGCAGAAACCCACAAAACAGGATAGGGGAGGCATATGAATGCAAAGAAAGTAGGGGAGGTAGCAGAATGCAAAGAGTGAAGAACCGATACAGCACAGCCAAGTAGAGAGGTAGCATAACGGCGGCGGCAGACAAAATGCATGATATGCCATGTCCCAGAAATGACACATGACAGGGCTCTGCAGGATGCAATCCAGGAAATAGTATGCGTAACGTGCAGAAACAGTAAGGTAAGGTCCAAAGCTAAACCAATGCAGGCAAGTGTAATGTAACACCAAAGGCAACAGCGTTGCAGTGCCAATGGTAAAACACAGAAGATAATCCACAGATACGGCCACACAGACACACCCAATGACATCACCGGGTGTACAGCACAACAGTATAAAGTGTGAATGCACACAACACACAGCCGCGTATTCCCAAACGCCGCACTTTAGGTGTAAACACATGGGGAACTTTTAAAATGTATATGTTGGGTGCCGCCGTGGCCGTGATACATCAGCATGTGTCAGAGATAGACGGAGTTGCGGAGGAGGGTGCCGACAACTACCGTAGGCCTCAGAGGAGAAGGAGAGTGTTCAGACCAAGGGTAACCTACCAGGGGCTACAAGACCTGGAGATAGTAGAGCGTTACAGGGTGGACAGGGACACGTTACAGCAAATAGCGGAGCTGTGCCGGCCACGCCTGAGAACAAGAAACAACAGAGGGAAGCTCATCCCAGTGGACACAAAGGTATGTGTAAGCTTGCGAATACTGGCTACAGGTACCTTTCAAAGGCCAACTGGGGATATAATGGGCATCTCACAGGCATCAGCATCCAGGGTACTACACCAGTTTCTGGATGCCATGTTACGACATGCCCATGAGTACATATACTTCCCCAGATCTCAGGAGGAGTTGGCTAGCAATATGCGCCACTTCCACCGTGTGGCACAATACCCGGAGGTACTGGGTGCGATAGACTGTACGCACATACAAATCAAGTCACCACCTGGGGAGAAGGGTAGACGCTACATAAACCACAAGGGATTCCCCTCCATCAATTGCCAGGTCGTGTGCAATGCGCAGGGCATTATCATGGATGTGTGTGCTGGCAGCCCTGGAAGCTACCACGACTCCCATATCTGGCATGCCTCACAGCTGTATCAGGTATTCGCCAGGGGGGACATCACACAAGGCCACCTTGTGGGGGATGCTGGCTATGCACTGGAGCCATGGATGATGACACCCATCAGAAATGCACACACACACATATGCAAGAACACCATAATGAGGCACACGCACAAATCAGAATAATCATAGAGCGTGTGTTTGGGATGCTGAAATCACGGTTCCGGTGCTTGGATACATCTGGTGGAGCCTTGCAGTACTCTCCAGGCACATGTGCCCACATATTCATAGTATGTGCCATGCTACAAAATATGATCCTGCGGAAACAGCTGCTGCAGGGACATAATGGTGAAGGGCCACAAAGCCCACCACAACTGCCAAGGCAAGCACAGGCACAGAGGTTTCAGCACCATGAACACACTGTGTCAGCCCCAGTAGGCAGACGGAGGCGTACCCAATATGCCTATGCCCTGGCAAAGAGGGAACGTATAGCACATACTCTGACAGCGTAGGCCCCATGGACTGACACCTCCCTACCTGCACACACAGTGAAATGGACGGCACACAAACATGGCCACCCGTAATGTGTACCGTATGGCTGGTCCCATGTGTGACTCCAACATAGGCAGCACCCAAACACTGCACACCCAACAGCCAGCGGAGCATGGAATGCCAACACCTTAACCGTACGCGGGTCCTACAGCAGATGGCATTGCTGTATGCTGCCACGTTCGCCGCAAGGTGTATACATATGTACATATGTGCATACACAGATATGGAGATAGATATTATTACACACATAGAAATATATGTACACATACACATATATAAAGTACAACAGGTAAGACAGGGAATCAGAGGGATGCAAGGTGACAGAGAAGTAAGACACGATATCTGTACACAGTAAACATAGTGAACGACAACCTGAGTATCCGGGTGGGTTGACAGAACAGGAAGCGCCACCCATGGAAAGGTCAACCTACCTAAATGCATAATCGCATGTCGGGATGATCGCCAGGCCACGGTACAGTAACAGTACATGTGCAGGTAATATTATGAGGATATGAGGGTGGAGGCAGACACCGCCGCCGGTGATGCGGGCAATGCAGGTACTGTGTGCAACCGTCCTTGTGACAGCGGCAGTATGTGTATGTGTGCGGTGAGGGTGTCATGTGTTCCGCTGTGCGAGTGTAATGTGTGTGCCACTGTAAAATGTGTATGTAGGTGCCATGTGACAGGCGGAGTGGAATAACATGTGTAGGCATACAGTATAGGAACCACAGATGTATGTACAGCAGTACCCCCAAAGTAGTACTGAGAGCCCCTCCCTGGCTAGGCACGTGGCGACGTAAAATGATGCAAAGCAAAAATGTCCCAGAATGTACCACAGGAATATAGCCAACATGAAATGCAAAGGACTTATGTACAAATCATGACCGTATGTATGACACCGATATGTTAATTGCAAAACGATACGTCGGCAACGTTACACAGCAATAGTCATGTACCGCGGAAATATGCATGTGCTACCCCGGCACCGATCGTGGCTACGTATCGGCCAGTAAACACCGCTGTGTGTTCCACGAGTGTCAAACAAGCAATCGCCACCCGAATAGGTGGCAACCGGTAGCATACAGGCCGTCCCAAGTACAGGACCACAATGACTGTAAATATCCGGGACAAAATGCCAAGGGATAGTCAGCACGCATTTAACAACCGCAGATATACAACCGATGTGACAGAGGAATACATGCAGGAAGTACACATGCAGGCGATACCGACACCAGATGACATCAACGCAACCTACACTCCCAGAACAACAGACAGGTAACTGCCAGCTCCCCAGGCAGGGATGGAGCACACACACAAGCATACCGTATATGTAGAGATGCAAGGCCCACAACCCGTACCCGTCACCCACAACCGCCGATATTCCCCATCGCACATATCAAAGGGATACAAGCCGCAATAGCAGCACAAACATACAGGCAGTCAATGACAGCGGCACAACCGCAACATCTCGCGTGAGAAACACTATCAGCAGCGGATGCATACCCGCATCCGTTGTTTGAAGGAATACAAGAGCTATGTTACACATCCGAATGCAAAACGCCATAGACAGACGCCGCCAGGACAGGGACACCCACATGTCGAACATAAGACCATACCCAACACACACAATCCATGGCTAACACCACTGCGAAATGTACCTGACGCCACACATAGTGGCCGCAGTTACACATAACATAACACAATACAGACCATCTCCACGAAGGTAGTGCAAATAACCAACGCCCAGGTGAGGAATGAACCATGCCCTAGTTATGACACGTACTGTATGAATGGAATAGATGCACAGGTGATATGCGCACAAGTACACACCGAGGAACAGTTATTGGTGTGATGAACCCACATGTCGCAGGTGATGACGGATATAAGGATGACTCCTAGGATATTCAAACCGTATTCTCATACCGAACCACAAATAAGAAACGGATCGAGTGAGAGACAACGCTATAGCGAGACTCGCAACGGAAAACAGAAGGAAAAACATGAAAGGTATGTAGAACCCACGAGATGTACTGGTGTGTAACGCATGATGTGTATGACGAAGCTGTACTGTATGTGAACGGTGTTTGTAAGTAAGGATACTTGTCCATAAAGCAGAGAGTGGTGAAAGGTGGTTATGTAGTGCTATCCCGCTGAGCATACCAACGACTGTGGACACCGTGTGCACAGCAGTGGGACATCATGTACACAGCCGGGATAACACAAGGGCTGCCACAGGGGGGCATAACACAGAACAATGCCACCACCCACGCCGATGCTGGCAGTGGATGTCCAACAAGGAAGTGCCACAGCAGGGGATAGGACATGTATGTATACTGTCACAGCACACATGTGTATGGGCATATACCATCGATGTCATACGTAATGTGCACACGACGTGCACGTATGCCTCGCAGTAGGGGTTACTATGTCAACTATGTGTAATGTAAAGCTGTCATGGTGGATATGACACACATCATACACAGTATCACAGGCATAGCATGCATAATGGAGGTATGGCCTAGTGTTATGTACACTAACAGGATATGTACGGCCTGTACATATGGGACAGAGTAGTAGCAGAATAGCCACCCGAAATGGAAGGGGCACCAAGTAACCATGTCCAAACAATCTGTAGCAGGTGCAATGTGTGCAACAATGAAGTCCGGCAGGTCCATGTGTAAACACATGTGCAGTGTACACAGTAGTGTCACCTCCCCATGGTAGTGTCCGCTGAACAGCAGAGGTGGATGTCAACTGCATGTCTACACAGTACTGCTGCTGTGGTGGTACCATGACTATGTGTCACCCTATCAGCAAGGGAGCTATCACATGAACAGTGCCACAGTGTGTCCCTGTGGGATGTGCACAGGACCTACGTTCCACAGCATGGTGTGTGTTGTGTCTGCGGAAGCAACACAGAAGCCCAGGCCATGCAATGTGGCATGTGTGCACATATGCAGGAGTGCTCCATTCACCCCGCCCACTGCAATTGCCATGTACGAGTACTACATGCATCACTAATGCAGAGGACATGGCCCATGTCAGAGTAGATGACACCCCTGTGCATGTGGTACGTAGATGAGTACAGATGTATTCCCCGTCTGTCATCCGCATATGTAAACTGTCTGAGCCTGGTACACATCACGGCATGATAATGCCGTGCCATGTAAAGTTGTAGCTGTTGTGGAAGGTACACCACGAATGTGTTATTGTAACCCTGCCCGTGTGTAGATGTGTGTATGGCACAGGTACAATGGCTACCTATGTACCAGCAACACACACAGTACAGATATGTGTGGCCCTGCAGATGTGTACCCATGCCACAGTGGAATATGGCAACCACAGCACCATGTGGGGCATGTGTGTGTACAGCAACCATGTACAATGTGATATGCATGTATGGGGACAGTATCCATGTGATACCCAGTGGATGACTGTTGCTATGCAAAGGTGATGTGCATGCACCATGTGTGATGTATCCTGACGCAATGACAACCACACGATGTATCTGCCACACAGACACCTGTACGGTTGTTATCAGTATGAGCTGGTGGAGCTACAATGGTGCCAGGTATGTAGATGTGGGATATCTAGGCATGGACAGTACTCTGTGACAGCATGTTGTGTATGTAAGCAAATAGTGAACATGAGGGGCCACATGACTGAGGACTGTATAATGCCACATGTACCTGACATGTAGTAGGTAGCATGATATGCTTGCACCACTGTGTGTCCTGTCCAGGATCCATATAGCCTAACATCCTGAGACACAGGGTATGATGTGATGGTGGATGTGTACATTGCCAATACCAGAATGTGGAATGGTGCTGAAGGGCAATGTGGGGACAATGTCTGATCTGTTACCCTCTGTACCACACCAACCACCCATGCAATGGTATGACAGGTGGCCAGCATGTGTATGTGGCGTGCTGTGGCACACAGAGGCCCAACAAGGGTGCCAGTAAAGGCATGGAGGTCATCAATGAGTGTGCGAAGCATGGATGTGAGGTCGTGCCCCAGTGCCATACTGAATGGTCCAGTTATGGGTGTACGAATGCAGTCCCACACGTGCAATGCAGTACCACCCATGTGTAGTGCGATAGATGAGGTAGTGTGGTGGGCAAGGTACACAACGTCCAAGAACAGGCTAGCAGTTAATTCAGTGGGCTGCTGTGAAGACACATACCAAACAGGTTGGCGGGACATAACAGCTAGGGAGATCAGAAGGTGACATTGGGACAGTGTCTTAGGACATAATGTGTGCATGGCAGTACCATGCATGTGTCCACAGGGACACTGCGATGTCCATGTATGGATTGCAACCCTGTAGTGAGTGAGAGTGTGTATTGTTGGTAGGTACACCGTTGCCTGGCATGTTGCCAACAACATCTCAGTCAGCAATGCCTGGGTGACTGTTGTACGCTACATCGAATGTGGATGTAGCCAAACAACACAGACATACCACCACACTGCCTGAGGGCCCACACTGCAATGTGCGGCAGTCATGTGTAGGTAGCTAGCCTTGGAGCATGTGATGGACCATGAGGACCCACCATGGCTGTCAAGTGATGCATCCCACACATGTGAATATACCCACCGTGCAACAGCCTGCACATGTGCCCATACAGCAGATGTGCATGGAACATGACTACCACCATGGCGTCTGTGAAAAGGCCAGTACCACCATGTCTCTGTGTGGAATAGCATGGTCCCTACCATTGCGCATATTATGGAAGTGCACTGTGATATGTGTCAGCATAGTCACGCATAATGTCCATCTGCCGGGTGCCATGCCATTAACCACCCCCGCCAGCAGATGTCAGTAGTACCGCTGTAGAGCACATGTACCATGTATGCTGCGATGGGTGTGTGTCCAGGGTGTGGCTAGCAGGGCCGTGAAGCATATATGTTCATCTACCAGAGGGGGGATATCCCCAGGTTTAACACAGCAGACACATGGAGGTATGGTGCATGCCGAGGGTAGTGTAGGTATGGTATGTGTTGTGTAATGTGTCACCCAGCTAGGTGGAGTGCATGGCCAAGCATGTGTGGGTACATGGGAGTCCATACTAGGGAAGTGTGGGTTGCTGTCAGCACATGGCAGTAGCAGCTGTCCGAGGTGCAATGTACAGTATGACAACACAGCCAGCATGTAACCTGTGGTGTACAGTGTACTCTCTGTTGTGTGTTACAATGTGTCTAGCGGTCACAAACATGGGTATCCGAACATGGAGTACCTACGATGCATTGTGTTCGGAAAATATACAGTATGTGTGTAAAACATTGTGTGATGTGGGATCCCCTCACCTGTGTGTGTTGCAGTCCAGGTATGTGCCTGGGAGGTATGATCCGTGTACAATCTGGACTGGCAGGTGTGCTGTGCAGAGCATGGAGGCAGGTCCCAGGCACCGCAGATAAATGTCAGGTGTGTACTAGTGTGCGTGCCTTGCTTGTGTGCAGCACAGTGGAAGGTGCAAGCATTGTCCCACATTACTGCATGCCGTGCCTGCCTGTTACAGCCCTGCTGGAGACAGACATGTGACACCGCCGCAGAGGCAGCATAGCATGTGAAGATGTACATGTGGGCTGCACACCCTAGGCAGATGTCCGCAGGTCATGTGTGCCACAGTAGTGTGCCGACCACGACTGTCATACTGGTCAGATACCACATGCCTGTATACGTACAGTATGAGCATAGTCAACAGTCGCAGTGACAGAGTAGGCCAATGTACAGTATCCTTGTGTGCAGACCAATGCCTACTGTACACCTGGCTAGACACACACCCGGAGGGTGAATATACGTTTGAGCCATCACATGTCCCAGTCCACGAAGCCTGTACAATGCCATCACAGGGTGGTCACAATAACGTGGTAAGACAGACATGTTGTACCAGGTGATGTGTCATGTGTGCATATGTTGAGTTGCACAGCCGTTCACACATCTGCAACATATCGGTGCATGATGTATAGTGTAACATGATGTGTGGAACTGCACTGTGATCCACAACAGGGTCATCTGAGACAGGTGTGTTGTGAATGGTGTAACCCATGGTCACACAGGATACACACTGGTGCTGTTGGCTGCCATGCTGGCGGCCACCAGTGGTGCCTGCAGTGGTCATACAGACATACTGCACACACTGTTCTGGCAGGAATGTCCATTGTTGCGGATGATGTGTTGCTACGTGAAGGTAGGTGTGTGTTGTGAATGTTACACATCCAGATGTGAACATCAGGCGCAGTCATGGTCGTCGACAGCATCACACACATCCACAGCGGTCAGAACCCTGGCCCCAGAATGGGTGTCAGCCACCCTGGTACTGTGTGACATATGTGCAGATGGCAGAACACCTCCCACTGGCTGGATAACAGTGTCAGCTAGGACGGCTACGTGATGGCTGGAATACGCCATGATAATGTACAATGCTGGTATCCCAATGAAGTACCTGGAATCACACACAGTACGCCATGGCTGCCATGTAAACCATGTACAACAATGACTGTGTGACAGACACAAACAATGTGTAGACATGTTGAACATGCACACATGAGAACACCCAATGAGGTATGTTGCACATATCGATGTACAACTGTCATCTATGGCCATAGCATGGATGCAGACGCATATGCCCCACAGGCAGTACCACGCCATGTAGGCAGGGGGCATTGCGTGTACATGTGACAGTTGTACTATATCTCACACAGTCAAACGGATTGTCTGATGTTATTATGAGAACTTCACATTTAGTGAATTGGGCAGTATGCCTTTAAAAGTTTTGGCGGACTTTTTGAAAATAAATTCAATGGGACACTATATAAGGTTTTCAAACAATTTGTTATGTGTTCTGAAGAAGACTGGGTTGCCAGTTGAAAGCGCTTAACCAGCTGTTTCTTTGTGTTATCTCATGTACTGGTTTATGTACTGTTTCGTGGAGTGACGTTGTTTTGGAATAAAGGTGTTTTAGGATTACATCCCGAGTACGAGCCGTGGTTTTCACAGGTCTACAGATATCAAAAAGATGTACATCATTCTCTGATGCCACAGAAATAGGCATACTGTGTGTGTCATGGCGGACGCACTTGAATGGCTTACCGTACTTCATTGTAGCAATGGGTATGGATCATCTACCTTTGTGGGTGATGCCTTAAAAATGCTCCCCCTGACTGTGCCGTAAATAATTTCTTTGCCTAAGCCACTCCCTTCTGATATAGATATCTGACAGACAGATATTACCAGATTTTAACCCTTGCTTGTCATACTACACAATCTGCAGAGCTGTGGACTGAGTGTGTCTGCCCCATGACATAGCAATGGATCTTGTCACAAATAAATTAAATTATTGAGTGAAGCAATAAAGGACATTTGAGGATAACTTGCACAATATGATTTTGTCAGAATGATGACACTGGGATAACTATGTTAATGCTCAAGCAACTGTGAGCAGTACAGTGTAATTTTTTCTTGGCCAAGGAAGTTATTCCTGTTGTTTTTTAAAACATTGTCCCAGAACTGAAACACACTCTATATGTGTAGATAAGTCATTATTGAATGCATGCACTGCAGGAGCAGTCATACCACAACAATCACATAACAACTGTTTTACTGGCAGGAAATTACAAAATAAATGTATATTTCTTTCTCCATAGTAAAATTGAGAATAATAACTTCATGCAGGTTTGCTTGTGCAACATCAGTATATTCATAAAATGTTGCCCCATTGGTAGAATTGAACAGCAAGCTATGTAATGCCACTGACTAACAACATGTATATGAATCAGATGCACCACCATGGAAGTCCTAAAATAATTGTGAAAACCCCCCTATGTGAAGACATTACATTATATGATTGTGCTGCAAAAAAATCTGTATGGGATAAAAGGAATGGGTAGGCTTTTCCCACTGTGATTGTGCAAATTATAACAGCTGTGAATGTCATTCATGCATAACAGCATAAGGGCAAACAATGCTTACAGTCAGTCAATGTGAGTTTTGAACACCTGTCTATATGACAATAGAAGCTACAAGATATTTTAAGAATGAATACACAAAGTGAAAGTGTTACAAAAGTTGTGAAATATTTGGGTATTAGAAGATTGACATCATGTAACTGCTGCAAGGGATATGTGCGCCTATAATTTTTTTTTAAAGACTGTTAATATATGTATATTTTTCACACAACATCGCCTGCTGTTAGGTATACCAAAACATGTGTGATGCCTAATGAACGTGTCACTGTGATGGGAGAATGGCAATCATGCACAATATGTGGATTATCACAAATTCGAACACATGCCATACATTCTAAGGCAACAGCATGCAGAACATTGTCTCATTTCCTCACAACACAGCAAAAGCTTTAATAGTTCTCTTGGGAAAGCCAAATGTCATGCAATGGCATATTCATTATCCAATAAAACATTTCTATGTGAAAAATTAGAAATTCTTGTGGTAGGAATCCCCCCCCCGGGATTCATGAACTGTCGCCAGGCCGCGCATAGCGTAAATAGCTACAATGCCAGATATGCCCGCCGACCGATTCAGATATGATCCAATGCCATGTCCACTACTGTCATGCCTGAGTTCGCCGCCTCCGGCGTAGGTATGTTAAACACCTCATGTGCGGTGTTGCACCATGCAAATGAAGGCATATAGCGATCCACGAAGTGGCGCAGGCGTAGCATAAGGACACGGCAATGTAAAGCAAAAAAAACGGTTTACATATATCCAAACATGACATAGGAGTAACGGAAGGCTGTCAACGTCAGGTATCATACTGTTGCAATATGCCAATGGCGAAAGACACCGAGAATGTCAAAAGAAAACATGCACAAAATGTAAATAATGACATAAATGGTATGTCCAAGAAACCACAGCAGAACCCCAGGACATGTCCGCGGAAGGTGCGAAACAATGAAATAATATGACAATGCCATAAAAGAGCAGTATAATACACATCAGCTTCACAGCCACAACACACCATAGTATGCATGGAAAGCCACAACCACGGCGCAAGGGTTGCCAAGGAGTGCCGGCAGTGTTGACACCGTAACTATGTATTAGTAGTCAATGCCATGCAAATGAGGCACATAATACTGAATCATAAAACCCGCCCGGCGTAAGGCTGCACCAAACGGCTATGATAATACACCGAGGTGGCCCAGAGGAATACATGTCAACCGCAGAGGGTGTGCCACTGTAGGAGGAAGCACATTGGAGCTCAGCAAACATGGGCTGTACAATGCACATCACAGCAGCAGGACCGGTGTGGGGAAATAGTTTCTGAGAGCACACAATGCGCGCAGAGATGCATGTGCACGAGGATGACTACGTTCCCCTAACCCAGTCATGTGGCGCCGCCCGTCAACAACAACGGATACTGGAAGGTGATGCGAGAATATGAGGAAATGCGAAGCAGTGTAATTGGAGTCATAATGAGCAATCAACACCAATCAACCCATGCAGGGCAATTGGCGGCAGCTGACAACTCTGCATGCAGAAACCTAAAACAGGATAGGGAGGCATATGAATGCAAAGAAAGTAGGGAGGTAGCAGAATGCAAAGAGTGAAGAACCGATACAGCACAGCCAAGTAGAGGTAGCATAACGGCGGCAGACAAAATGCATGATATGCCATGTCCCAGAAATGACACATGACAGGGCTCTGCAGGATGCAATCCAGGAAATAGTATGCGTAACGTGCAGAAACAGTAAGGTAAGGTCCAAAGCTAAACCAATGCAGGCAAGTGTAATGTAACACCAAAGGCAACAGCGTTGCAGTGCCAATGGTAAAACACAGAAGATAATCCACAGATACGGCCACACAGACACACCCAATGACATCACCGGGTGTACAGCACAACAGTATAAAGTGTGAATGCACACAACACACAGCGTATTCCCAAACGCGCACTTTAGGTGTAAACACATGGGGAACTTTAAAATGTATATGTTGGGTGCCGCCGTGGCGTGATACATCAGCATGTGTCAGAGATAGCGGAGTTGCGGAGGAGGGTGCCGACAACTACCGTAGGCCTCAGAGGAGAAGGAGAGTGTTCAGACCAAGGGTAACCTACCAGGGGCTACAAGACCTGGAGATAGTAGAGCGTTACAGGGTGGACAGGGACACGTTACAGCAAATAGCGAAGCTGTGCCGGCCACGCCTGAGAACAAGAAACAACAGAGGGAAGCTCATCCCAGTGGACACAAAGGTATGTGTAAGCTTGCGAATACTGGCTACAGGTACCTTTCAAAGGCCAACTGGGGATATAATGGGCACCTCACAGGCATCAGCATCCAGGGTACTACACCAGTTCCTGGATGCCATGTTACATTTTATGCCCATGAGTACATATACTTCCCCAGATCTCAGGAGGAGTTGGCTAGCAATATCGCCACTTCCACCGTGTGGCACAATACCGGAGGTACTGGGTGCGATAGACTGTACGCACATACAAATCAAGTCACCACCTGGGGAGAAGGGTAGACGCTACATAAACCACAAGGGATTCCCCTCCATCAATTGCCAGGTCGTGTGCAATGCGCAGGGCATTATCATGGATGTGTGTGCTGGCAGCCCTGGAAGCTACCACGACTCCCATATCTGGCATGCCTCACAGCTGTATCAGGTATTAGCCAGGGGACATCACACAAGGCCACCTTGTGGGGGATGCTGGCTATGCACTGGAGCCATGGATGATGACACCCATCAGAAATGCACACACACACATATGCAAGAACACCATAATGAGGCACACGCACAAATCAGAATAATCATAGAGCGTGTGTTTGGGATGCTGAAATCACGGTTCCGGTGCTTGGATACATCTGGTGGAGCCTTGCAGTACTCTCCAGGCACATGTGCCCACATATTCATAGTATGTGCCATGCTACAAAATATGATCCTGCGGAAACAGCTGCTGCAGGGACATAATGGTGAAGGGCCACAAAGCCCACCACAACTGCCAAGGCAAGCACAGGCACAGAGGTTTCAGCACCATGAACACACTGTGTCAGCCCCAGTAGGCAGGCGGAGGCGTGCCAATATGCCTATGCCCTGGCAAAGAGGGAACGTATAGCACATACTCTGACAGCGTAGGCCCCATGGACTGACACCTCCCTACCTGCACACACAGTGAAATGGACGGCACACAAACATGGCCACCCGTAATGTGTACCGTATGGCTGGTCCCATGTGTGACTCCAACATAGGCAGCACCCAAACACTGCACACCCAACAGCCAGCGGAGCATGGAATGCCAACACCTTAACCGTACGCGGGTCCTACAGCAGATGGCATTGCTGTATGCTGCCACGTTCGCCGCAAGGTGTATACATATGTACATATGTGCATACACAGATATGGAGATAGATATTATTACACACATAGAAATATATGTACACATACACATATATAAAGTACAACAGGTAAGACAGGGAATCAGAGGGATGCAAGGTGACAGAGAAGTAAGACGATATCTGTACACAGTAAACATAGTGAGCGACAACCTGAGTATCCGGTGGGTTGACAGAACAGGAAGCGCCACCCATGGAAAGGTCAACCTACCTAAATGCATAATCGCATGTCGGGATGATCGCCAGGCCGCGGTACAGTAACAGTACATGTGCAGGTAATATTATGAGGATATGAGGGTGGAGGCAGACACGCCGCCGGTGATGTGGGCAATGCAGGTACTGTGTGCAACCGTCCCTGTGACAGCGGCAGTATGTGTATGTGTGCGGTGAGGGTGTCATGTGTTCCGCTGTGCGAGTGTAATGTGTGTGCCACTGTAAAATGTGTATGTAGGTGCCATGTGACAGGCGGAGTGGAATAACATGTGTAGGCATACAGTATAGGAACCACAGATGTATGTACAGCAGTACGCCCAAAGTAGTACTGAGAGCCCCTCCCTGGCTAGGCACGTGGCGACGTAAAATGATGCAAAGCAAAAATGTCCCAGAATGTACCACAGGAATATAGCCAACATGAAATGCAAAGGACTTATGTACAAATCATGACCGTATGTATGACACCGATATGTTAATTGCAAAACGATACGTCGGCAACGTTACACAGCAATAGTCATGTACCGCGGAAATATGCATGTGCTACCCCGGCACCGATCGTGGCTACGTATCGGCCAGTAAACACCGCTGTGTGTTCCACGAGTGTCAAACAAGCAATCGCCACCCGAATAGGTGGCAACCGGTAGCATACAGGCCGTCCCAAGTACAGGACCACAATGACTGTAAATATCCGGGACAAAATGCCAAGGGATAGTCAGCACGTACGAACAACCGCAGATATACAACCGATGTGACAGAGGAATACATGCAGGAAGTACACATGCAGGCGATACCGACACCAGATGACATCAACGCAACCTACACTCCCAGAACAACAGACAGGTAACTGCCAGCTCCCCAGGCAGGGATGGAGCACACACACAAGCATACCGTATATGTAGAGATGCAAGGCCCACAACCCGTACCCGTCACCCACAACCGCCGATATTCCCCATCGCACATATCAAAGGGATACAAGCCGCAATAGCAGCACAAACATACAGGCAGTCAATGACAGCGGCACAACCGCAACATCTCGCGTGAGAAACACTATCAGCAGCGGATGCATACCCGCATCCGTTGTTTGAAGGAATACAAGAGCTATGTTACACATCCGAATGCAAAACGCCATAGACAGACGCCGCCAGGACAGGGACACCCACATGTCGAACATAAGACCATACCCAACACACACAATACATGGCTAACACCACTGCGAAATGTACCTGGCGCCACACATAGTGGCGCGGTTACACATAACATAACACAATACAGACCATCTCCACGAAGGTAGTGCAAATAACCAGCCCAGGTGAGGAATGAACCATGCCCTAGTTATGACGTACTGTATGAATGGAATAGATGCACAGGTGATATGCGCTGAAGTACACACCGAGGAACAGTTATTGGTGTGATGAACCCACATGTCGCAGGTGATGACGGATATAAGGATGACTCCTAGGATATTCAAACCGTATTCTCATACCGAACCACAAATAAGAAGCGGATCGAGTGAGAACGCTATAGCGAGACTCATAGCGGAAAACAGAAGGAAAAACATGAAAGGTATGTAGAACCCACGAGATGTACTGGTGTGTAACGATGATGTGTATGTGAAGCTGTACTGTATGTGAACGGTGTTTGTAAGTAAGGATACTTGTCCATAAAGCAGAGAGTGGTGAAAGGTGGTTATGTAGTGCTATCCCGCTGAGCATACCAACGACTGTGGACACCGTGTGCACAGCAGTGGGACATCATGTACACAGCCGGATAACACAAGGGCTGCCACAGGGGCATAACACAGAACAATGCCACCACCCACGCCCGATGCTGGCAGTGGATGTCCAACAAGGAAGTGCCACAGCAGGGGATAGGACATGTATGTATACTGTCACAGCACACATGTGTATGGGCATATACCATCGATGTCATACGTAATGTGCACGGCGTGCGTATGCCTCGCAGTAGGGGTTACTATGTCAACTATGTGTAATGTAAAGCTGTCATGGTGGATATGACACACATCATACACAGTATCACAGGCATAGCATGCATAATGGAGGTATGGCCTAGTGTTATGTACACTAACAGGATATATGGCCTGTACATATGGGACAGAGTAGTAGCAGAATAGCCACCCGAAATGGAAGGGGCACCAAGTAACCATGTCCAAACAATCTGTAGCAGGTGCAATGTGTGCAACAATGAAGTCCGGCAGGTCCATGTGTAAACACATGTGCAGTGTACACAGTAGTGTCACCTCCCATGGTAGTGTCCGCTGAACAGCAGAGGTGGATGTCAACTGCATGTCTACACAGTACTGCTGCTGTGGTGGTACCATGACTATGTGTCACCCTATCAGCAAGGGAGCTATCACATGAACAGTGCCACAGTGTGTCCCTGTGGGATGTGCACAGGACCTACGTTCCACAGCATGGTGTGTGTTGTGTCTGCGGAAGCAACACAGAAGCCCAGGCCATGCAATGTGGCATGTGTGCACATATGCAGGAGTGCTCCATTCACCGCCCACTGCAATTGCCATGTATGCAGTACTACATGCATCACTAATGCAGAGGACATGGCCCATGTCAGAGTAGATGACACCCCTGTGCATGTGGTACGTAGATGAGTACAGATGTATTCCCCGTCTGTCATCCGCATATGTAAACTGTCTGAGCCTGGTACACATCACGGCATGATAATGCCGTGCCATGTAAAGTTGTAGCTGTTGTGGAAGGTACACCACGAATGTGTTATTGTAACCCTGCCCGTGTGTAGATGTGTGTATGGCACAGGTACAATGGCTACCTATGTACCAGCAACACACACAGTACAGATATGTGTGGCCCTGCAGATGTGTACCCATGCCACAGTGGAATATGGCAACCACAGCACCATGTGGGGCATGTGTGTGTACAGCAACCATGTACAATGTGATATGCATGTATGGGGACAGTATCCATGTGATACCCAGTGGATGACTGTTGCTATGCAAAGGTGATGTGCATGCACCATGTGTGATGTATCCTGACGCAATGACAACCACACGATGTATCTGCCACACAGACACCTGTACGGTTGTTATCAGTATGAGCTGGTGGAGCTACAATGGTGCCAGGTATGTAGATGTGGGATATCTAGGCATGGACAGTACTCTGTGACAGCATGTTGTGTATGTAAGCAAATAGTGAACATGAGGGCCCACATGACTGAGGACTGTATAATGCCACATGTACCTGACATGTAGTAGGTAGCATGATATGCTTGCACCACTGTGTGTCCTGTCCAGGATCCATATAGCCTAACATCCTGAGACACAGGGTATGATGTGATGGTGGATGTGTACATTGCCAATACCAGAATGTGGAATGGTGCTGAAGGGCAATGTGGGGACAATGTCTGATCTGTTACCCTCTGTACCACACCAACCACCCATGCAATGGTATGACAGGTGGCCAGCATGTGTATGTGGCGTGCTGTGGCACACAGAGGCCCAACAAGGGTGCCAGTAAAGGCATGGAGGTCATCAATGAGTGTGCGAAGCATGGATGTGAGGTCGTGCCCCAGTGCCATACTGAATGGTCCAGTTATGGGTGTCTGAATGCAGTCCCACACGTGCAATGCAGTACCACCCATGTGTAGTGCGATAGATGAGGTAGTGTGGTGGGCAAGGTACACAACGTCCAAGAACAGGCTAGCAGTTAATTCAGTGGGCTGCTGTGAAGACACATACCAAACAGGTTGGCGGGACATAACAGCTAGGGAGATCAGAAGGTGACATTGGGACAGTGTCTTAGGACATAATGTGTGCATGGCAGTACCATGCATGTGTCCACAGGGACACTACGATGTCCATGTATGGATTGCAACCCTGTAGTGAGTGAGAGTGTGTATTGTTGGTAGGTACACCGTTGCCTGGCATGTTGCCAACAACATCTCAGTCAGCAATGCCTGGGTGACTGTTATGCGCTACATCGAATGTGGATGTAGCCAAACAACACAGACATACCACCACACTGCCTGAGGGCCCACACTGCAATGTGCGGCAGTCATGTGTAGGTAGCTAGCCTTGGAGCATGTGATGGACCATGAGGACCCACCATGGCTGTCAAGTGATGCATCCCACACATGTGAATATACCCACCGTGCAACAGCCTGCACATGTGCCCATACAGCAGATGTGCATGGAACATGACTACCACCATGGCGTCTGTGAAAAGGCCAGTACCACCATGTCTCTGTGTGGAATAGCATGGTCCCTACCATTGCGTACATATTGCGGAAGTGCACTGTGATATGTGTCAGCATAGTCACGTACAATGTCCATCTGCCGGGGTGCCATGCCATTAACCACCCCCGTCAGCAGATGTCAGTAGTACCGGCTGTAGAGCACATGTACCATGTATGCTGCGATGGGTGTGTGTCCAGGGTGTGGCTAGCAGGGCCGTGAAGCATATATGTTCATCTACCAGAGGGGGGATATCCCCAGGTTTAACACAGCAGACACATGGAGGTATGGTGCATGCCGAGGGTAGTGTAGGTATGGTATGTGTTGTGTAATGTGTCACCCAGCTAGGTGGAGTGCATGGCCAAGCATGTGTGGGTACATGGGAGTCCATACTAGGGAAGTGTGGGTTGCTGTCAGCACATGGCAGTAGCAGCTGTCCGAGGTGCAATGTACAGTATGACAACACAGCCAGCATGTAACCTGTGGTGTACAGTGTACTCTCTGTTGTGTGTTACAATGTGTCTAGCGGTCACAAACATGGGTATCCGAACATGGAGTACCTACGATGCATTGTGTTCGGAAAATATACAGTATGTGTGTAAAACATTGTGTGATGTGGGATCCCTCACCTGTGTGTGTTGCAGTCCAGGTATGTGCCTGGGAGGTATGATCCGTGTACAATCTGGACTGGCAGGTGTGCTGTGCAGAGCATGGAGGCAGGTCCCAGGCACCGCAGATAAATGTCAGGTGTGTACTAGTGCGTGCCTTGCTTGTGTGCAGCACAGTGGAAGGTGCAAGCATTGTCCCACATTACTGCATGCCGTGCCTGCCTGTTACAGCCCTGCTGGAGACAGACATGTGACACCGCCGCAGAGGCAGCATAGCATGTGAAGATGTACATGTGGGCTCCACACCCTAGGCAGATGTCCGCAGGTCATGTGTGCCACAGTAGTGTGCCGACCACGACTGTCATACTGGTCAGATACCACATGCCTGTATACGTACAGTATGAGCATAGTCAACAGTCGCAGTGACAGAGTAGGCCAATGTACAGTATCCTTGTGTGCAGACCAATGCCTACTGTACACCTGGCTAGACACACACCCGGAGGGTGAATATACGTTTGAGCCATCACATGTCCCAGTCCACGTAGCCTGTACAATGCCATCACAGGGTGGTCACAATAACGTGTGGTAAGACAGACATGTTGTACCAGGTGATGTGTCATGTGTGCATATGTTGAGTTGCACAGCCGTTCACACATCTGCAACATATCGGTGCATGATGTATAGTGTAACATGATGTGTGGAACTGCACTGTGATCCACAACAGGGTCATCTGAGACAGGTGTGTTGTGAATGGTGTAACCCATGGTCACACAGGATACACACTGGTGCTGTTGGCTGCCATGCTGGGGGCCACCAGTGGTGCCTGCAGTGGTCATACAGACATACTGCACACACTGTTCTGGCAGGAATGTCCATTGTTGCGGATGATGTGTTGCTACGTGAAGGTAGGTGTGTGTTGTGAATGTTACACATCCAGATGTGAACATCAGGCGCAGTCATGGTCGTCGACAGCATCACACACATCCACAGCGGTCAGAACCCTGGCCCCAGAATGGGTGTCAGCCACCCTGGTACTGTGTGACATATGTGCAGATGGCAGAACACCTCCCACTGGCTGGATAACAGTGTCAGCTAGGACGGCTACGTGATGGCTGGAATACGCCATGATAATGTACAATGCTGGTATCCCAATGAAGTACCTGGAATCACACACAGTACGCCATGGCTGCCATGTAAACCATGTACAACAATGACTGTGTGACAGACACAAACAATGTGTAGACATGTTGAACATGCACACATGAGAACACCCAATGAGGTATGTTGCACATATCGATGTACAACTGTCATCTATGGCCATAGCATGGATGCAGACGCATATGCCCCACAGGCAGTACCACGCCATGTAGGCAGGGGGCATTGCACGTGTACATGTGACAGTTGCTGTACCGCCACATGTCCTGCATAGCCGTCATGTAGGGGTAGCAGTGGTACGTGACTGTTGGACATGCCTGTACATTTGACCATGTCCCACAGGATATGTGTTACGTGTGTACAACATGTGTTGTGCCGTCATCAAGCTGTGAAGTGTACGGCTGCCAGTGTACCTGTGTGACATGTTCTGCGATGGGTGCAAAGGCACACAGTACTGCATTGCATGCCCACATGCCCCACACAGGTGCATAGCCTGAACATACAATACAAAGAGGGTGTTGGGTGATAGCAACTCACAAGAGGAGATGGGTACGGGTGGCAACCCACTACCACCTGTTCGGGTACGGTGTGCATGTCTATGACACATTAGCACCCGTGAAGCTAGCAGTACAGCAGTACAGGGTTGCATGCATATATGTTCACCAATACCCCTGTGTCCCACCACTGGCCTGTGGACAGACAGACACCAACACAATGTGCAGATTTGATATGTGCACAGCACATCACCGATGGCTACTGTAGAACAGGCTTACTGTGTAGACATGTGCACAGTAGGTCTGTGCCAGCCACACTCAAACACGTTATGTGCCGAACCACACCAATAGTCTAGCCCATGCCACAGACAGATGTGCACGCATCTGTGTATGTATGCGCCTGGGAATGTCTCCGCATAGCAGTATAGCTGTGTCAGTGTTGCGAACAACATACTGAATGGGTTGTATGTGTGAGGTGAGTCATACGTGTATGGTCAGATCGACGATACCATCACTGCCCCTGCTATGTGAACATCCCTGTCCCCATACATGGATACCTATGCTGTGCCCAACACCATGTTCCCCGTGGGAGGGATGGCTGTCGGTGCACCAGCTGACATGGGGTGGCAGCAGGCACTGGATGTAGACATATGTGGTACCCATGTCAGGCCAGGCAACCATCCATGTGCACGGGATAGCAGTGTGTGGGCACATACAGCACTGTGTTGAACAATATCGCAGCACATAGCACCTGTCAGGGTTAATGTGTATGCATGGATGTGCGATACCTGCATGCACCAGACACACCCCCACCAAGCAGCGTGCAGCCTACCTTGCAGAAGGCCAGTGTCCACACCATGATGATAGACATGTGTAATGTCCATATACACATAGCAATGACATATGGAATGGACAGCCACCCTGCCAATATCAGTACCCCCCAGGTGGGTCACATCCCAGTGCCATGTATGTGACATACCCTGCCATACCATGCAGCCCTGCCCATCAAGGCTGCACGTGCTATCACAGTCCTACACGGTGCGATGGACAAAAGGCACTTTCACTATCAACCGTCCACAGCAGTAATGTGGCAGTGATGCACCCTGTGGTGTTACAGGTGCTGTGTGTTGCTGTGGACAACGTGCGTGCGCACATGCTATGCATGACCTTTCCTGCTAATGTCACATGGTTACCCATTGTCCCATGTGTATCACATGTGCAACACAGGTGAGCCGTGGCAGGTTGGCCAACACCTGTACAGTGCTGTGTGGATGTACATGGCACAACACATGCATGTACAGGTGTCCATGTGTATGTGTGCAGTGCCACCGCTGACGTTCATAATGGCCGCGTACGGGATGCCTAGTGACATATACACAGCATCCAGGTGAACAGTAGAACTGTTGTCACATGGGGACCTGTGCCAACTGATATGGACACAGGTGCAGGCAGGTACACATGTCCACAGCAGGCTAACATCAACATGGTGCATGTACAGTGTGATGAGGTGACACACAGATATGATATGAGACCCACTGCTCAGGCGGTGTCACTGCCATGATGCATCGCAGAGATTACTGTGCAGATGTTGTACATGTCATAGCAATGTATGTCCAGCAGTATGCCAGTACAGCAGTGTAAATGTGACCTGTCAACATCATTATGTCTTACAGATAATGCCACGTTCCCGGCTGCCTGTCTTCAGCCAACAGGAGGATGAAGTGATTATACCGTTGCTCCACGACAACTACGACATACTATTCAGCCATGTGCCACTACAGGCACAGCAGCGTGATAACGTGTGGCAGGATCTGCGCAGGAGGGTGAACAACGTGGGCGGCCACAACCGCACCTACCAGCAGATCCGCAGACACTGCACAGACCTAATTTGGCACGCGAAACAGCGTGCCGCCGCAATCGCCAGACAACAAGGTGGGACAGGTGGTGGGCCACCAACCCAGTCCCCACTCACACACACGGAGGAGCTCCTGGCCAGTCTGGGGACACCCAGGGAACAACATGCAGAAACCCTCGCTGCCATCGTGGAGGTGGGTGTCTCCCAACCAATGAGCCTGGAGCTGCCTGGTAAGTCAGTCTTGCATGTTTGTATGATAACTGACGTAGGTGTGGGTGTCATAGTACACCACATAATGTAGCAACACATGCCAGGTACATGGCCACACAAGCTGCATACTACAGTATGCTACGTTGTGTTTGCAGGCATGTGCATAGCACATGCTAACACACAGGTACATGATGTGACATGCACAGTGCTTACCGTGGCGATAGTAATGGATAATGTGTATACTGTTGTGTCGCCCCTATACAGGTACCTCTGGCGTGTCGCACAGACATGGGTCTGTCGCAGGTGAGACTGTTGCTAGTAATAGGCATGATATGGTGTATAGATATTCCCCATGTGTCCAAGTATGACATGCACACCTGGGTCTGCCCCAGTCACGGTATACAGGTTGCATCACCCGACACACACGCCACCCATGTACAGTAGATACAACCGTTAGTATAGACCGGCATGACACCACATAACCCAGCGGTGTGATATGTGCAGTCAGCTATGCATACAATGGTAGAGGTGTTCGACAATGGCTGCATGTGTAGTATGCATCGGTATGCCTTTGCGGTACACACACAGTACCACATAGTGAGCTGTGATCTGGCCAGCACACAGGTGTTACCACTGTGACCTATGCCCCTGCATTGGGTGCACACGTTGTGACATGGCACATGACATGTCCCATGCACGTGGTGGTCTGTCCGCAACATTGTCACACCATGACATGACCTACGCAAGTCATAGCAGACATCCACAATGTCTGCATAGCCTTCGGGAATGTGACACCGCAGACTAGTACGGGTGTATGTCACATGGGCCACCACAGAGATGTGTACATGATGCCCATCACACACAATTGTCCATGAACCAGTCAAACATGGCCATGGGTGATACCTACAGGCATGTTGCCACACAGTACATCCGCAGTGGGTAGTCACCGTTGCACCCTGTCCACACATAGCACGGTCATAGCTGTAGTGGACCCCCTGGACATCTGATGTGGTACACCAGATAAATGAAATGCCTGTCTGCAGCCATTAGAGGTGCCACCAATGTCTACCATATACGTGCTGTGAAACAGCATGACTGAGTTGCAGACATGGCAATGCAATGCCTCCAGGTTACGCATCGCACAGAAGCATACCTGTGTCCTGCTGCCGTGCAGTGGCACAGTGCCCGTACTCCCCACTGTACAGCTATGTACACAGCTCACACCAACCACACCTGTACAGACATCCTTGTTACACATGCATTCTATCTGTAGCCTGTACACATAACACTGCACCGTGACATCCGTTATGATGTGGTGCATGTGGTGGGACACCATTGTCACATGTCCACATGATACCGCACATGTTTGCGGTTTACATGACATAGTGACGCCAGCCATGTGTACTGTTAACCCACCCATGGCCACACGGTGTATCATGGTGATGCATGCAAACTACCATGAATGTGTGTACTGCAAGCCTACTAAAAGACACATGCTTGATGTAGTGTGCACTCCAGGGTAGTATGCATACTACCACTAGTAATGTCTGGGCTGCATTCACTGGGCTGTGGTGTGGGAATGCTGCATGCCACCTGCAATATCACATGCATGATGTGTCTGCATGTGTGTGTGTCTGCGTGTGTATGTCAGCGTGTGTCTGTCCGCATGTGTGTGTGTGTGTGTGTGTCTGTGTGTGTATCTGCGTGTGTGTGTGTGTGTCTGCGTGTGTGTCTGCATGTGTGTAATGTAACTTACGGTATGTCTTTGTATTCACAGGTGCTGTAGGTGCCTTCCCCTCCTGCGGTCCATCTGATGCTAGTGTCCCCACAGATACTAGCAGTGATGACCATGTGCATGAGGCACAGGCAGGGTCATCACGGGCAGAAGCTGTGCCATTGGATAACATCCCACCTATGTCCCCTTCATCTCCGCACACGGTTCAGATGCCGACACATACCACATCACCGTTGCCCATAGAGGAAGGACAGTCAGCGTCTGTTGGCACCGAGCAGGAATGTGTGGTGGCTGCAGAAGGTGCGGGTACACACCATGTTGCCAGTGTAATGACTGGTGATGTGCCACACAGGCATGTGGCTGGTGTTGCCCGTAGGAGGAGCACTGGTAGACATGCACCTGCCATATAGGGTGCAGCAGCTGGTATCACCAGACGCATGTTTCAGACTGTAATGGCGGCACAGGCACGTGCCAAACGGCAGAACCAAGAAGGGCAGAGGCTGCAGAGGGCCGCAATCCGTTCCCTAAATGAGAACATCCAGTCATTGGCGAATGCTCAACAACAGCTTGCCGATGTTCTGGATAGGAGATTAGGTGAGATGGTCGGAATCCTCGACCGAGGCATGTCAATCCGCGAGCGTGAGCTGTCTGTGCTGGAACACCTGCTAGGGGTGAGGCGTAGGACACGTGGCTGTAGGCCAGCAACACCGCCTAGTGCAGGTCGACGTGTACGTGCCACCTTTCATGCCCACTCACACAGTGCTGGTAGCAGCAGCAGTGCAGCTGGTGCTACACCAACCACACCAGGACACAGCAGGCCACGTGGACGTGGCCCTGGACGGTCCCAGCGTGGACACGGTTCCAGCGGACATGTGTCATCGGAGAGTGGCCACTCCATACCTCCACCCGGTAGTGCCCGTGCGACCCCAGGCAGGCACGGGTCACGTGGCCGCAGGTGGACACAGTGAGCCGTACAACCTGCACTGTACAGTCTGGGGCTGCCAAGTATACCCTGTGTAGGCATCACAGATGGCTGAACTGTGTGCACACATACCCACACACAGCAGACACAACTGTAGGGCTCCACCACATCCACATGCATTCTGCACAGTCATGCCCAGTAAATGCACAGGCCCTTACACACACACATGATGTCATCCATTGGTACAGCCTATGCCCCTGGCACACATATCACCCTGTGCATATGATGAAGCCTCTGCCACAGCACCGTGATCCACACCATCGGTGCACGGTTATTCAAACATATTCTGATGCACAGGATGGACAAGATAGTGAGAGGTGTATGTGATACCTGTGTCCGCATAGTACGCGATGTGTATGTTGCAGTGGTTGTGTATGACAGGTGACAGGTGCGTATGTGACGTGGGTCATGCACTGACATCATGCAGCAGACATACCATGTAGTGCAGGTGCAGCATTCATTGATCTGTGTACACGGTATGCGTGGTGGTTACATGTGTAGCACCATGTTGGTTCACTTAACCTGTATGCCAGTTATGGTGTACTTGCATGTGCCTACTAGGAGCACTGTTATCAGTCCCCCACGTGTAGCTGTGGGGTACCCACAGGCACATCTGGCAATATCAGCATACCACAGGTACCCGCAACCTGCATGGACCCCTACATAGGTACATAGGCGCACATGTCCATACCAGGCTATGTGCCCTACAGCATGTGTAAGCCTAGCCAGAGTGTGTGTGGCTGTTAACACCCCTTAGGATGAGGATACCACATCCATCGGTCCGCTGTCCCTCTGTCTAGCAGTGACACAGAGATGATGCCTGGCGCATACCTACGATCACACATCCACACGTCATGATTACTCTCGGACAAAGTCAGTCAAGGGATCTGCTTCACATGGGCTGGGATCCCTTTCCATGTTGTAGGGGGTCTCTGGGCGTTGACCCTGTTCCCCCAGCACATCCGATTTATGTTCGTGTTGAGGTGTCTGACAGTCGCTTCTGTGCCCGTGTTTGCTTGGAGCCTAGGAGGTGGAACATGTCCATGTCACCCAGGTCGGACATGGCCGTGTATGTCAGGCACAGATCACCACAGAGCAGACGTGCTGGGAAGGTATACAGCCGGAGTCCCCTTGGTCGGGCAGCGTGTGACACATGTCTCAGCACCTTTATCCCTGTGTTGTGGAACGTTTGTGGTCCTTCCAAGTGCTGCAGGTGTCAGGTTAGGTACATCCCAGATGTGGCATTGTACGCAATCATTGGTCTGATGTGTGAAGTGTACAGGGGTACAATGAACTCCCCTGATGTGGATGTGATTCCTTCCTGACCAGGTGGCCACAGTGGAATGTCTTCCCAACCACATCGGCATTGTGTGTGTCGACAGAGGTTACCGACAGGTGTGGTACCCATGTCCCTGAATACGTCCACCATGTTGAATGGATTACCACCTACACGTTACGTCGGGGCGAACATGTCCTTCCCACTGGGTAGGTCTGCACCTTCCCTGGCATGTAGCATCAGGCCATGGCTCTGGCACCAGTTATCCATTTCTATGAGGCCCCAGGTGGATGTCCGTGTCAGATGGGGTGTTGAGTATGGTGGCCGGTGTGCAGTCATCTGCATACCTTGTCTGCCACAGTCCCCGTAGGTTTGCATGCACATTGGAAGGTTGAATGCCGAACAGGAGGGGGCCCAGGACTGAGCCCTGTGGGCCTCCACTCGAGACCAGCTTGGAGTCTGACATGGCACCAGGAACACAAACCCTTTGTGGTGTGACCTCCATCCAGTTGGCAAACCATCGTGTGACATATGTCTCCACATGTACGCTGGCGAGCCTTTCCATGAGTCCCACGTGGACTGTGGTTTGAACGCTCACGCCAGGTCATGGTAGTCTGTACAAACTGACGTACCCCCATCAATGGCCTTAGTGACCCCTCCAGACAGGTCGAGCAGGTTTGGGAGGCAGGATCTGCCCTTGACTAAGTCGATGTGATTATGTTCCGGTATTGGCTGTACACCACTGTCTGTACTTATGGGCCGTAGTATGGACCTCCCCGCAGCTTTGCAGACAAGGCTTGTCAAGCTGATAGGGCAGGAATGTCTACAGTCCATAAGAGCACTACCCTGGCGTAGTGGGACCACAGCTGCCGTATGCCATCCAGTGGGGACCTAGCCCGTAGTAAGCCTAAGATGACACAGCGGCCTTATGTGTGGGGCAAGGGCCTCAATGAGGTTGAGTAGCACACAGCCAGGGACACCATCTGGGCCCATTGGTGCTGTGTTCACCGCTTAACAGATATCAGATCACTCCTGGGCATACGAGATGTTTGGTAGGCTAGACTCTGGTGGGATGGATACGTCCCCTCTTGGGGGGGGGGGGGTAGATGTATGCATGGAACATGTCCGCTGGTTTGTTGACAATGTCTGTGGGTTCAGTGACCATTGTACCATTCTGGAGTAATTCTGGGCATGACTGTGCGCTCCCACCCATGTCCCTACCACAGCTAAGGAAGGCCCTATGGTTGTCTCATGTGCCCTCTGCAGTACCACTCCCACAAGCGGCCTTGGATGATTGTATGTGTGATCGTATGTTAACGCCGGTATTAATGAGTGATGCCTTCCCTGGTACTGATGTTGCTCTGTCATGTATTAGCTCCAACTGTTGTTGTACAGTTTGTCAATGGCTGGGGTCCACCAGACCATGTGCCTGCCTTCGGTGGACAAGGTGCTGATGTTATCATGATCGCTTGGTGCAGACATCCCTGGGGGTGCTCAGAGAAGGCAGTTGTAAGGGTTTCAGCAGTGTGGCCTGTGTTTACCACTGGCATGGAGGCCTTGTAGGGTACCACACCGGTCGTATGACATGTGTGGTTCGCTGTGGAGAGGCCGTCTCTTAGGTCTCCCATGCCGGTGTTGGGTGCAGGAAGCGGATTACCAGTGGATCCACTATACGGTCTGACATCACCATTGAGGGATGTACATCCTGTGTGGAGCATATCCTCCCCATGTGTGATGATCAGAACTGGTATACGTCCCCCCCTAGTGGGTATGGTGCATGGGTGTTCCACAGCAGTCAGGTGTATGAACACCTGGGACCTTTGGCGTAGGGTGTTGTGTCCTGGGTAATGTTCTCGGTCTATGTATGGGTGGTTGATGTCACCCAATACGACAGTGTTGTGAGAGCATGCACACTCTCCAGTGTCCTCAGGACGGCTGTGCAGGTATCCTGGGTTTGGGAGGGTGGTCTGTAGCATGCAACAAACTGTAGGGCAGTCCTAACCATGGTTAATTGCACCTGGATATTCCCCGCTGCTACGTGCATCTCTGCCAACATGGAGGTGTGTGTATCCGTCATGGAAATGGGGACTCCCCCTCCTTCTGTGTTATGTCCGGGTTATGGTCCTGAACGCGTGATATAGGGTATGACCCGACAGTGCTGGGGTGCTCTCAGCAGCCCTGACCAATGTTTCAGTCACAGCACTGACATCGATGTCCTCCATACTGAGGAGGGCATTTGAGGGTGTGCAGCTTGGCTGTAGACCACTGGCAGTGAGCTGTATTATCCTGTGTGTTCTCCAGGCTTGTAGTGTGGGGTGGTAGGTTTATCATTCCAGCCATGCCTGCGGTGAGCACTGTGGGGGTGGCAGGTGCCTTCGCCAAACCCTTGTAGACCAGGGGCGACAGCTGCCAGCCATACCATGTGAAGGGGCATGGCGTGCCAAGCATGTCATCCCAGGTAAATGGAATCCGGATCCCCTCAGACTGACACCGGTAACCAGGACATTATCACGGGTGACCACATTGAGCCAGTGTAGTGGCATCATACTTGATGAGGGTGGGATACTGCCCAGGGTCAGGGACATGCCGGCCTGGGCTACACAATCTGAGTGGCCCTCTATGTCTCCTGTAATGTATCCCAGGGTGGTATGCCACCAGACATTGACACCAGCATGGGCAATGACCGCGTCATACCTGCACATGCTGCGGAGTGACCTGAGTGCGTGTGTTATGTGGCGCATTCCAGCGCCCGGCAGGCAGCCTACTGTGATCATTCCCTTGTTCAGTATGGTGGGTGGGATGTCGGTGTGTCTGGCAGTGGCGTCACCCATTACAGGTGTGTCTGGCAGTGTGTGTGTTGCCTTTGGGGCTCTGCCGGGTTAGCACACTGACGTTGAGAACTATGTGTTGCATGTCCTATGTCTTGTGGAGGCAGTATCTTGTGTGTCTGCTTCAGAGGGCTCGTTAGGTTCGCGACATGTCCTACAGTGCCTCCAGGTATTTCGTAGTGTGTACATGTGTTTGATTAGCATTTGTGATAGTCACATGTGACACTGGGTATGTGGTGTGCATTGTGTCCTTCCCCTCCCGCGTGGTCTTGCCGGTCATGGTTGGAGAGAGCACAGCCCCCTGTCTGGCTATATAGTTGCATCTGTCACATGTATTATGTTCATTGGGGGAGGTGCGGCTTGTTCGTGTCCATGAGGCACCTGTAACAGTGGCCAGGACGCCCGGATTCACCATCTGAACAGGAGAGGTCGCTAGCAATTGACCCGTCGACATGCCAGAGGATGTGAATGCATCTGCTGTGTAGCCGGGTCAGAAGGCACCTATAGGGAATTGGGCACACAAGGGGATTCTAGGACAGTGTAGTACTCCATTTAGTATACATGTACTTTATCTATGTGGGAATACTATGGGAGCAGGTGCAAAGCTTTTGTGATGTAGAGAACGGACAGTCGGGATTGCAAGAAGAGAGGTCATACACATAGACCTGCGGAGCACGGAGCCAGATACAGTGTAACGTTGCTTACACGGTACATGACGCACATGTCCACACATATACTGCACCTGATGCCTGTGGTCGGTGCCACAGGCTACGGTGGACAGAGACATCACATACATGGCATGACACAGTACAGGTATGGTGACATTCTGCAGGTGTCGTACGCAGTGTGCTGGCTACTGACCACAGGTGTCACCTGTCAGCTGTGGTGCACAGTGTTCGACAGTCGGATGCTGTACCGGTATAGGAATATTCCCGCATTCACGGGGCGTACACCTCTATGGCACACACACCATTGTGTGCAGATGGGGACACCTGTCTGTGTGGTCGGCACCCTCACAAGACAATGCACCAACGCGCCATGTCACAGGGGGTGGTCTTGCACAGGTGGCCAGTAAGGCTCACAGGTGTGGGAATGACAGGGCTGTACAATGCAGCACCACTACGGGATGGTCACCCTGTGTGGTCAGTGTCCAGTCACAACACGATATCTGCATACACCCTCTCAACAGGCAGCAGACATACACACATGTCGACACACTGACATGGTGGTGGCCACACATGTCTACGGAGGGATGACGTGTTGCATGTACCACACCATCCACATCGGTGCACCCCACACTGAGGTAGGTACAGAGCTCTACCATGGTGTACAGTGATGTGTGGCACGTGGCACATAGTTCCCCCGATCTGTGGCATACATGGGCACACATTCCTGCACACATGTTGGTGCTAGGAATGCCACACCCGCTACATGGGATTTGTGCAGGTGTGCAGTGGTATGTGGTGCATCCTGCGTACTACCACTGTATCCGGCAGCTGTGCCAATATCTGCACTTGGGTGGTGGTAGCGGTTACAGTGGCAATGTGACATATGGTCGAACCCGCATGGCCGATGGGTATGCATCATGGCAGCGCTGTCATGTAAAGGCGACATAGCGGACTGTATGCACATAGCAGGGTAGGACGGTGTGTGACACACCTGTGACCAGCACCTGCACACATGCATGTGGACAGGTATTTAAACAAATGGTGTACACACAGACTGCCATGCGTGCTGTTACTATGCCACCATACGACGGCCCCCATGATGGGTATGCATGTGGGAGGGGGTTGCAACTGTGTTACGGACACCAGACACCGCCCCTGCACAGCTGCACCGTGCACAGTACACGTGTCACATGTATCCCCTGTTGCCATGTGTGTATGCATTGCTACGTTGTGACATGTGTGTCAACATGCATGGAACATGGACTGTGGTTTGGTATCACAGCTGTCACAGGCAAACTGTACAGGTGTATGTGTCCCTGTGAACACCGCCACACCCTGTAGGGGGTGCATACCACAGACATGTGTCCGCCTTCCCTTTGTGTGTGTATTACCGCGTACGCCTGTGTCATGCATGTGGTACAGCACAGGCTTCGTATGTGTCCTGCGTGCAGTCCATGCACACAGCCTGGAACCACATATGTGACATATCCGGACATTGTTTCACTGTGGTACAGCTGCAGTCGTGTGTCAAACTTGTGTCAGGCCTGTGGCATGTGTGGAGCACGCCTGTCCGTGTATACCAGTACGGGTGGACTACATCACACCTGTGGGATCATTGATAGTACATGTGTACTCTGCACGGTGGACGTACACCGCCACATAGTCTTCTGGACATATGTCACATGCAGTTACTGGACTGTGAGGCATACTGCTGCACCAATGACATGGTGCTGGCATAGCAGCTACAGTGTTCACGTCGGTGTGTACATGTTCAGCCTGCACCCGTGGCGCCTGTGCCGTCATCTGTGTGTGTACGTGTGACTGCATGTGTGTCCACCCTGCGCGTGTGTACGGGTTTACCTGGCCGTGACCTGCGGTGTGTGCACCCCGTCTGCATGCCGGACGTCGCGTAGCACATACTACGTGTGCGAGCATGGCCGGGTCGCTGTTGTGTGGCTGGACACACACGACGGTCCACAGTCTGCCTCCCATGCCATCGCCCCATGTGTAAGCATGTCTGCACTGTGCCGATTCTAAGTGTCTGAGCATGCCCAGTACACAGCTGTGTAGATGGACGCACAGTACAGTGCACACCGCGCCCGACTGCATTGATACCCTGGGTGCATGCCTGTTACCCCTTCGCAACTGCCACATCTGTGGCATGGCCGGGTCGCTGTTGTGTGGCTGGACACACACGACGGTCCACAGTCTGCCTCCCATGCCGTCGCCCCATGTGTAAGCATGTCAGCACTGTGCCGATTCTAAGTGTCTGAGCATGCCCAGTACACAGCTGTGTAGATGGACGCACAGTACAGTGCACACCGCGCCCGACTGCATTGATACCCCAGGTGCATGCCTGTTACCCCTTCGCAACTGCCACATCTGTGGCATGGCAGGGTTGCTGTTGTGTGGCTGGACACACACGACGGTCCACAGTCTGCCTCCCATGCCGTCGCCCCGTGTGTATGCATGTCTGCACTGTGCCGATTCTAAGTGTCTGAGCATGCCCAGTACACAGCTGTGTAGATGGACGCACAGTACAGTGCACACCGCCCGACTGCATTGATACCCCGGGTGCATGCCTGTTTCCCCTTCGCAACTGCCACGTCTGTGGCATGGCCGGGTTGCTGTTGTGTGGCTGGACACACACGACGGTCCACAGTCTGCCTCCCATGCCATTGCACCATGTGTATGCATGTCTGCACTGTGCCGATTCTAAGTGTCTGAGCATGCCCAGTAAGCAGCCGTGTAGATGGACACACAGTACAGTGCACACCGCGGCCGACTGCGTTGATACCCCGTGAGCATGTCTGTCTCCTCTTTGCAACCACTAGGTGTGAGAGCCATGGTCAGTACACCTGTCGGGGGTACACACGACAGTCGGCACCGATGTCTGCTACTAGGCGTGTAGCCATGGCCAATGACATCCTGCATAGCCATGGTGACCATCCAGGTGACTCATATGTGGCTGTCATGCCACATTGGCTGCCTACATCCTGCACGCCGGATGCCCTCTCATAGGGTATACTGTCATGTGGTGCATCCCATATTCATGTCGTGATGTACTGCTCCGTAGTTATTTGGTATTCCTGACTGCAGCACTACCGTGTTACTGTACGGCCACCTTGGGAAGGTAACAGGCTGTGTGACTGCGCACTCTGTCTTCATTCCCTATCGGCCGCATTGCCTCTGCAGCTGATACCACACACCTAGGGGCATGCCTCCTGACAGTGCTGTGCTCAGTAATCTCGGTAGCGCGTTCTGTAAATGCTTCATGCTGTAGTGAGTTCATGTAGGTAGGCATAGGTTCGACTCTCGGTCCTTCCCTGTGTGTGTGTGTGTGTGTGTGTGTGTGTGTGTGTGTTCCCAGCTGCCTCTGCAGATGACCATGCCTTTAGACGCTTCGCAACACATACCTTGGCTATTGCCAGCTATTCTCTTACGGGTGATGTCACCCGCCTAGAAGTATGCCTCTGACAGCGCTGTGCTCAGTAATCTCGGTAGCGCGTTCTGTAAATGCTTCATGCTGTAGTGAGTTCATGTAGGTAGGCGTAGGTTCGACTCTCCGGCCCTTCCCTGTGTGTGTGTGTGTGTGTGTGTGTGTGTGTGTGTGTGTGTGTGTGTGTGTGTGTGTTCCCACCTGCCTCTGCAGATGACCATGCCTTTAGACGCTTCGCAACACATACCTTGACTATTGCCAGCTATTCTCTTACGGGTGATGTCACCCGCCTAGAAGTATGCCTCTGACAGCGCTGTGCTCAGTAATCTCAGTAGCGCGTTCTGTAAATGCTTCATGCTGTAGTGAGTTCATGTAGGTATGCGTAGGTTCGACTCTCGGCCCTTCCCTGTGTGTGTGTGTGTGTGTGTGTGTTCCCAGCTGCCTCTGCAGATGAACATGCTTTTAGACGCTTCGCAACACATATCTTGGCTATTGCCAGCTATTCTCTTACGGTGATGTCACCCGCCTAGAAGTATGGCTCTGACAGCACTGTGCTCAGTAATCTCGGTAGCGCGTTCTGTAAATGCTTCATGCTGTAGTGAGTTCATGTAGGTAGGCGTAGGCTCAACTCTCGGCCCTTCCCTGTGTGTGTGTGTGTGTGTGTGTGTGTGTGTGTGTTCCCAGCTGCCTCTGCAGATGACCATGCCTTTAGACGCTTCGCAACACATACCTTGGCTATTGCCAGCTATTCTCTTACGGGTGATGTCACCCGCCTAGAAGTATGCCTCTGACAGCGCTGTGCTCAGTAATCTCGGTAGCGCGTTCTGTAAATGCTTCATGCTGTAGTGAGTTCATGTAGGTAGGCGTAGGTTCGACTCTCGGCCCTTCTGTGTGTGTGTGTGTGTGTGTGTGTGTGTGTGTGTGTGTGTGTGTGTGTGTTCCACCTGCCTCTGCAGATGACCATGCCTTTAGACGCTTCGCAACACATACCTTGACTATTGCCAGCTATTCTCTTACGGGTGATGTCACCCGCCTAGAAGTATGCCTCTGACAGCGCTGTGCTCAGTAATCTCGGTAGCGCGTTCTGTAAATGCTTCATGCTGTAGTGAGTTCATGTAGGTATGCGTAGGTTCGACTCTCGGCCCTTCCCTGTGTGTGTGTGTGTGTGTGTGTTCCCAGCTGCCTCTGCAGATGAACATGCTTTTAGACGCTTCGCAACACATATCTTGGCTATTGCCAGCTATTCTCTTACGGTGATGTCACCCGCCTAGAAGTATGGCTCTGACAGCACTGTGCTCAGTAATCTCGGTAGCGCGTTCTGTAAATGCTTCATGCTGTAGTGAGTTCATGTAGGTAGGCGTAGGCTCAACTCTCGGCCCTTCCCTGTGTGTGTGTGTGTGTGTGTGTGTGTGTGTGTGTTCCCAGCTGCCTCTGCAGATGAACATGCTTTTAGATGCTTCGCAACACATACCTTGGCTATTGCCAGCTATTCTCTTATGGGTGATGTCACCCGCCTAGAAGTATGCCTCTGACAGCACTGTGCTCAGTAATCTCGGTAGCGCGTTCTGTAAATGCTTCATGCTGTAGTGAGTTCATGTAGGTAGGCGTAGGTTCGACTCTCGGCCCTTCCCTGTGTGTGTGTGTGTTCCCAGCTGCCTCTGCAGATGACCATGCTTTTAGACGCTTCGCAACACATACCTTGGCTATTGTCAGCTGTTCTCTTACGGGTGATATCACCCGCCTAGAAGTATGCCTCTGACAGTGCTGTGCTCAATAATCTCGGTAGCGCGTTCTGTAAATGCTTCATGCTGTAGTGAGTTCATGTAGGTAGGCGTAAGTTCGACTCTCGGCCCTTCCCTGTGTGTGTGTGTGTGTGTGTGTGTGTGTGTGTGTGTTTCCTGCTGCCTCTGCAGATGAACATGCTTTTAGACGCTTCGCAACACATACCTTGGCTACCAGCGGCCATTCCTTTACGGATGTTGTCACCCACCTGTACATGTGCCTCTGACGGTGGTGTGTTCGGTGGTCCACGTAGCGCATTCCATACCTGTGTCATACTTTTGTGCGGTTGGGTATGTGGGGGTGTGGTCAATCACCATGCCTGCCACATGTGTGTGTGTCCATGCTCCCAGCTGCATGGGTTCATAGGGTATGGCTTTAAGGTTTCCGCAGAACACTCATATCCTGCCGCCATCCCTGTGTTTGTGGATGGTGTGACGCAGCATGTGTACTGCTTGTGTGCCTGCTGTGGTTGGCGACCTCCGTACCATGTTCTCCACGTGCACCCTGCTATGGTGTGGTGGGGTGGTGCTGTGTACATTACACTCACAGGCTTGCCACATGTGTCCGTCTGTATCTCTGTCATTGTATATCTACGTACCTATGTTGTGCCCATACTGCTGCTCTTGCATGTACAGCTGTCTTTCCCATGTATCGCATATTTGCACGGCTGACACATAGAACTGTGGTACGTTGCATATCCACTCATTGTCCATGCACCGTCCGTATTCCGGAACACCCTAAAGACATCTGCTGGATATCGTGGCGGACGGCTACCCTTGCTATACTGACACTGTACCCGTACACGCCATACACCTTGTGTGTTATTGCCTATTTATGTTGTGTGTATGTCTACCTGTGCTGTATGCATGGCCGTGTGTGTGTCCCGCTATAGCCATCTGTGCAGGTGTTGCCACTATGGGTAATCCTTGTGGACCGCTGTTTCATGTGCACGTCTGCACATACCTGCAGACCGTACTACCCCTCCTACGGCAGCGGCCCTAGAACGACTGCTGCCCTAGGCTATAGGGCTCCATGGCGCCCACCACCACAACACATGGTGCCCCCATCTTGGTATACCTACATGACACACCTACTAGACAGGTGGCCCTACTAGTGCAGCGCCCTGGGCAGCCGCAGGAATGGCGTATGACTATGGCCGGCTATGAGCACATCACAAGGCATACGAATACATTCGGTGTTTTACGACATCTAGGTTATAATACCAGAGGGGGGGACCTCATCAGGTATGCTATGGAATGCGGAATTAGATGGATTATTAGGTGGAGGGTTGGCCACACACCAGGGCTGACCGATGGAACACTGATGTGGCCTCTTTTGAGACGCAGGTGGAATAAACCCCGTAACAGGAATGTAGTTTAGGTACAGATGTAGAGTTAACACACATTTGTCCACTCTTTCAGTCATGTACCACTGTATTACAGCGATATGATATGCATATCTTCTATATATATTGTTAGATCTTTGATTGATGAGTATTCAGCATAGTACAATATCATGTGATACATGTGTTAATAGGATGCTTTCTGAGATGTTAATATATGTGTGTGTAGTTAACATTGCGTCTGTGCTTTCTATGCTGTGGTTACATGTTCATTGTTTGCTGAGAAAGTAACAAATGGAAGTGTAAGGGGGGGATATTTAAGGCCTGGATGCTTCTATGTTATGTGTAAGTCTCACGGAGCCTACGGGTGAAAGCGCTTACATGTGTATGACGTAACCTTTGTATACCATATGTGATCTATCGTGGACAATGTCTACGTTGACTGTTTCATCTACCTATGTGTGACTTGGTTTGTGTGCCATAAGGTGCCAGCAGGTCTTTGATGTTGATTACGTGTATTCCATGGTCAGTTGACATTAATCCTATGAATTCACTGAAGGATGTTCTTCATAGGTGGGAACGCCATAGTTTGACCATCGTATGACTTTACTAGCTGGCGTTGATATTGTGCCATTGGTATGTGTTCCACAGGTCACCCATTTGTTCCGCGGTATGGAAGCGTGTGATCCCCATTTTGGTGCTGGCAGATTGAGTGCTGTATGCGCGGTATTCGCACAGCGGTCCGGCTTTGTGTGGGGAGTATCTACTGTAGTCCCTATCTGTATTTCCTGTGTTATGCCTCACTGCAGCTGTGTGATTCAACCAGGTTTGCAGTTATGGGTGCCATCTTGGTCCAACGCTTGTCCATCCCTAGCGATTGCCTACTGGACACTGGTATGGAGCAGTACACATTTCACACCTGCATTTAGCATTAGCCGGTGGATGCTTTGCACAATTAGTGGGGAGTAAGGCACGTGCTACTCCCACATCCCTCCCACGGTGCGGGACAACGTATTATCTGCCAAACAACACCGAGCCCCGTTTCTGCATACCCAGGATCCCATGGCTGCAACCCTCGACGGTAGCCATTACACATCCGTCATGTGTGCGGGAATGGGATGTGGACGCACCTCTATGGACTGTACAATCTCGGAATGTCTGTTCATATGTCCTGCATTCCATGGACAGTTGTCATCAACCTTGAACACGCTGGGGGTGCATATGTCTGGCTGTACCGTAGTCACGGCTGTCAGTTCTTCTGGGTCTCTCGATCGCAGCTGGTTGACATTGCATACGGATGACTCTTTGAGGTCCTACTATGGGCACCATTGTGCATATGTACAGTGTAGACCTTGTTGGACGGTGTCCATCTGGCCAGTGGGTTTGACTGCTGCTGTATGTTTCACAATCGCAGATGTCTGCTTGCTAACCATATTATGTAGTGCTACGTTCACCAGGTTATTCTAAACTGAAACTGGATGGTGTAAATCCAATGATGCAGGCTAGGAAATGCTTTAACTAATCCTCAGATGTCCCATTAGGGAATTTCCACCACTGTATTGTCAAAATGACACAACAAAGACATGTAGATCCTATTAATTCATTGAAGGATGTTCTTTATATGCGTGAACGCCATAGTTTGAGGATCCTATGACTTTCCTAGTTGACGTTGTTGGTGTGCCATTAGTATGTGTTCCGCAGGTCGCCCATTTGTTCCGCAGTATGGTAGCGAGTGATCCCCATTTGCTTGCTGGCAGATTGACTGCTGTCTACGCCGGTAGTCGCACGGCGGTCTGACTTTGTATGTGGAATCTCTACTGTAGTCCCTATTTGTATTCCCTGTGTTATGCCTTACTACAGCTGTGTAATTCCACCAGGTTTGCAGTTATGGGTGCCATCTTGGTCGTACGTTTGTCCATCCTTGGGAAATGCCTACTGGACACTGGTATAGGGCTGTACCCATTTCACAGCTGCATGTAGCATTTTGCGGTGGATGATTGTCATTATTGGTGGGGGGTAAGGCATGTGCTATACCCACATCCCTCCCACATGGCGGGACAATGGATTATCTGCCAAACAACACCGAGCCCCATTTCTGCATACCCACGATCCCATGGCTGCAGCCCTCGACGGTACCCATTATACATTCTTCATGTGTGCGGGACTGAGATGTGGACGCACTTCTATGGACTCGGCCCTATGGGTATTTCTGCTCACATGTCCTGCATTTCATGGACACCTGTCATCAACCTTAAACACGCTGGTGGTGCATATGTCTAACTGTGCCATAGTCACGGCTGTTACTCCTTCAGCGTCACTCGCTCCATCAAGTTTATATTGCATAGGGTTAAATTTTTGGGTCCTACAATGGACACCGATGTGCATATGTAAAGTGTAGAATCTGTTGCACTGTGTCCATCTGGCCAGTGGGTTTGACTGCTGCTGTATGTTCCCCAATCGCGGATGTGTGTTTGACCACACATATTATGTAGTGCTACGACATCCAGGTCTTTCAAACCTGACACCGAATGGTGTACATCCAAAGATGCAGGTTAGCAACTGCTTTACATAATCCTCAGAAGTCACAATAGGAAATATCCGCCGCTGTATTGTCAAAGTAACACCACCATAACATGTGGATCCCATTAATTCATAGAAGGATGTTCTTTATATGTGGGTACGCCATAGCTTAACCATCCTATAACCTTCCTAGTTGACGTTGTTGGTGTGCCATTACTATGTGTTCCGCAGATCGCCCATTTGTTCCGCAGTATGGAAGCGAGTGATCCCCATTCACTTGCTGGCAGATTGAATGCTGTCTACGCCGGTATTCGCACACCGGTCTGGCTTTGCATGGGGGGTGTGTACTGTGGTCCCTATCTGTATTTTCTGTGTTATGCCTTACTGCAGCTGTGGAACTACACCGGGTTTGCAGTTATGGGTGACCATCTTGGTCGTACGTTTGTCCGTCCATGGGAATTGCCTACTGGACACTGGTATAGGGCTGTACACATTTCACAGCTGCATTTAGCATTCTCACGGGGCGGGACAACGGATCATCTGCCAATCAACACCGACACCCATTTCTGCATACCCACGATCCCATGGCTGCAACCCTCAATGGTACCCATTGCACAGTTGTCATCAACCTTGAACACGCTGGTAGTGCATATATGTAGCTGTGCCGTAATCACGGCTGTCACTTCATCTGGGTCTCTCGATCGCAGCCGGTTGACATTGCAAACGGATACATTTTTGGGTCCTACAATGGACACAAATGTGCATATGTAAAGTGTAGAACATGTTGGACTGTGTCCATCTGTCCAGTGGGTTTGACTGCTGCTGTATGTTCCCCAATCGCGGATGTGTGTTTGACTACCCATATTATGTAGTGCTACGAACCCATGTTTTACTACGATTAACCCGAATGGTGTTAATCTAATGCTGCAGGTTGGCAACTGCTTTAACTAATCCTCAGAGGTCCCAGTGGAACATATACGCCACTGTATTGTCAATATAACACAGCCAGAACATGTAGAACCTATTAATTCATTGAAGGATGTTCTTTATAAGTGGGAACGCCAGTGTTTAAACATCCTATGACCTTCCTAGTTGACGTTGTTGGTGTGCCATTACTATGTGTTCAACAGGTCACGCATTTGTTCCGCAGTATGGCAGCGAGTAATCCCCATGGTGTTGCCGGCAGATTGAGTGCTGTGTACGCCGGTATTCGCACGGCGGTCTGGATTTCAATGGGGAGTGTGTACTGTAGTTGCCATCTGCATTTCCTGTGTTATGCCTTACTGCAGCTGTGTAATTCCACCGGGCTTGCAGGTATGGGTGCCATCCTGGTCGTAGGCTTGTCCATCCATGGATCTTGCCTACTGGACACTGTTATGGCCTGTACACATTCCACACCTGCATTTAGCATTATCCGGTGGATGCTTTGCATTATTAGTGGGGAGTAGGTCATGTGCTACACCCACATCCCTCCCACGGGGCGGGATAACGGATTATCTGCCAAACAACACCGAGCCCCATTTCTGCATACCCAAGATCCCATGGCTGCAACCCTCGACAGTACCCATTACACATCCTTCATGTGTGCGGGACTGGGATGTGGACGCACATGTATGGACTCGTCAATCTGGGGATTTCTGTTCATATGTCCTGCATTTCATGGACACCTATCATCAACCTTAAACACGCTGGTGGTGCATATGTCTAACTGTGTAACTGTGCCGTAGTCATGGCTATCGCGTCATCTGGTGGACGGTAATGGCTGGATGGAATTCTGTTAGGATAAATTTTTGGGTCCTACAATGGACACCAATGTGCATATGTAAAGTTAGATGTTGCTGGACTGTGTCCGACTGGCCAGTGGTTTTGACTGCTGCTGTATGTTCCCCAATCGCGGATGTCTGTTTGTCTACCCATTTTACATGGTGCTACGTAAACCAGGTGTTGTAGAACTGAGAACAAATGGTGTACATCCAAAGATGCAGGTTAGCAACTGCTTTAAATTAACCTCAGGCGTCCCAATAGGAAATATCCGTCACTGTATTTTCAACATAACACCAACAGAACATGTTGATCCCCTATGTATTCATTGAAGCATGTTTTCTTTATAGGTGGGAACGCCATAGTTTACATATCCTAGTTGACGTTGTTGGTGTGCCATTAGTATGTGTTCCACAGGCCGCCCATCTGTTCCGCAGTATGGTAGCGAGTGACCCCCATTATGTTGCTGGCAGATTGAGTGCTGTGTACGCCGGTGTTAAGCGGCGGTCCAACTTTGTATGGGGAATGTCAACTGTAGTCCCTATGGGTATTTCCTGTGTTATGCCTTACTGCGGCTGTGTAATTCCACCTGGTTTGCAGTTATGGGTGCCATCTTAGTCGTACGCTTGTCCATCCATGACAATTGCCTACTGGACACTGGTATAGGGCTGTACACATTTCACACCTGCATTTAGCATTCTCCGGTGGATGCTTTGCATTATTAGTGGGGAGTAAGGCAGGTGCTACGCCCACATCCCTCCCATGGGGCGGGACGATGGATTATCTGCCAAACAACACCGAGCCCTGTTTCTACATACCCAGGATCCCTTGGCTGCAACACTCGACAGTACCCATTACACATCCTTCATGTGTGCGGGACTGGGATGTGGACGCACTTCTATGGACTCGGAACTCTGGGGATTTCTGTGCATATGTCCTGCATTTCATGGACACTTGTCATCAACCATAATAACGCTGGTGGTGCATATGTCTAGCCGTGCCATTGTTACGGGTGTCGCTTCTTCTCGTTGAATGATAACAGCTATGTGATGTTCCATAGGTATCAATTTTTGGGTCCTACAATGGACACCAATGTGCATATGTAAAGTGTAGAACGTGTTGGACTGTGTCCATCTGGCGGGTGGTTTTGACTGCACTTCCTAGTTGACGTTGTTGGTGTGCCATTAGTATGTGTTCCACAGGTCGCCCATTTGTTCCGCATCATGGCAGCGAGTAATCCCCATTTTGGTGCTGGCAGATTGAGTGCTGCGTACGCCGGTATTCGCACGGCGGTCCGACATTGTATGGGGAGTGTCCACTGTAGTTCCCACCTGTATTTCCTGTGTTATGTATTCCTGCAGCTGTGTAATTCCACCGGGTTTGCAGTTATGGGTGCCATCTTGGCCGTACGTTTGTCCGTCCATGGGTAATGCCTACTGGACACTGGTATAGGGCTGTACACATTCCACAGCTGCATTTAGCAATCTCCGGTGGATGTTTTGCATTATTAGTGGGGGGTAAGGCATGTGCTATACCCACATCCCTCCCACGGGGCGGGACAACGGCTTATCTGCCAAACAACACCGAGCCCTGTTTCTGCATACCCAGGATCCCATGGCTGCAACAGTCATCAGTGCCCATTACAAATCCTTCATGTGTGCGGGACTGGGATGTGGACGAACTTCTATGGACTCGACAGTCTGGGGTTTTCTGTTCATATGTCCTGCATTTCATGGACACTTGTCATCAACATTAAACACACTGGTGGTGCATATGTCTAGCTGTGCCGTGGTCACGACTGTCGGTTCTCCTGGTTGGATGATGAAGGCTGGCAGGTATTCCGTACGGGACAATTTTTGGGTCGTACAATGGACACCAATGTGCATATGTAAAGTGTAGAGCTTGTCGGACTGTGTCCATGTGGCCAGTGGTTTTGACTGCTGCTGTATGTTCCCCAATCGCGGATGTCTGATTGACTACCCATAGTGTGTAGTGCTACGGAAACCACGTTTTCCAAAACCGGAACCAAATGGTGTACGTCCACCGATGCAGGTTAACAACCGCTTTAAATAATCCCCAGAGGTCACAGTAGGGAAGTATCGCCACTTTATTGTCGGAATGACAACACCATAACAGGTAATTCACGAGCACTTTGGCCCGGTCTTACCGGCCATTTGCAAGTGTAATTAGCAGACACGTATCAACAAATGTATAATAATACATATTGTAATACTGACGTTAATCTATGTTATTTGGACAATGGCTTCTGCTATTGACATACGATGCTGTGGGTGTTGCCGGTTACCATACACATGGCTTTCTCAAAGGCCGAATTCACAATGCTGAACACTACTGTGGTCTCCTTTAAGGACCCTGAGCCAGTGGTCAACATTACTCAAGCCACTGCATCACTTACATATGCCTTCTACCGGCACCTACGGGACTGCATGGATCAGGCATTCCCTTACCCAACTGTGGTTCATTGTACCAATGCCAAGCATCCAGTGTGGTGTACCCCAGCCATACACAAGCAGTACAACGAGAGGAGGTGTCTACTACAAGGCAGAGCAGACACCTTGTGAGGTATGACACCCTTGCTCATTATATGTGAAGAGCTACAGGCTGACATGACATAGTCTGGGGCAGGTTCCACAGATATATCTCCAAGGACTCGGCAGACAATCATACGGCCTTCATTTGCTATGCTGGACACCTGGGAGGTAACTCCCAGATATGCTCTGACTGGGTTCACAATGATGTGGAGTTTACTGAACATACACACATTGCCAACATACGGGCTGACAGGTTCGGTGAAGACATCTCCACCCCCCCCACATGGGGAGATGTCTGTACCAGCGGTTTGTGGTCCCCGAATGTTCTGTAACGCACGGGTGGGACATGCTCTGTCCAAGGTGGTGAACACAGCATCCATGGGACCAGCTGGTGTCCCGACTGTGTACTCCGTGATCTCATTGAGGAATTAGACCCACAGTTAGGACAGCTGTTTATTCTTAGCCTCACCTCGGGTAACGTACCCAGGTTGTGGCACACGGCGACTGTAGTCCCACTTCACAGGGACGGTGCCTCCACTAACCCTGGTTATTACCGTCCCATTACCATGAGAGGACTTATCTGCAAAGACATGGGGAAGGATCATACTGCGGCCCGTAGATGACGACATAGGGGACCTGCATACTTTGCATCCAACCCAGTTTTGCTTGGTCATGGGCGGTTCATGCATTTAAATCCTGGTTGACATTTTAGGGACAGTCACCGAGGCCATTGATGAGGGTCATGCAGTCCATACAGCCTACCTCGACCTGGCAAAGGGCTTCAACACAATACCCCCCTCGGGTATCATTGATAAACCCATCGGCTTGGATGTGAACACGTACATCGCAGGATGGGTTGCAAACTGGCTAGGTGACACGACCCACGCGGTCATAGTTGCTGGCAGCATGTCGGACCTACTGCCTGTCACAGGCGGTGTCCCACGGGGCTCTGCCCTGGGTCCACTCTTTTTCTACATCTACATTACCACGGTACAGGCACACACAGGGGTGTTATGGCTGACATTGTTTGTAGATGACTGTGAACCGGGTGCCATAGTGGGATGGACATCTGACACAGATATCCATCAAAGGGGCCTCCCAGATATGGATATCTGCTGTCAGGGACATGGCCTACAGCTAAATGCCAGGTGATGCATAGTCATACCCATCGGGAAGAACGAGGTCACCCCTGTCTGGCATATGGGTGGCAGTCCACTGAGCATGGGGGGAATTACCAGGGATCTGGGGACCCGGGTTGTCAGTGACCATTCGTTCGACACACACGTTGCTATCGTGGTTCGGTAGGACTTCTGCATTGCCCACCTGATCATGCAGGGACTCACATCTAGATCAGGGTAGGTCATCGTCTCCTTGTACTCATTACTCGTTACACCTATGATTGAGTACATTGCCCCATTCGGAAGGTATCTGACCCGACACCTACAGCAGCTGGGAAGGCCCCATAGGTTAATCGTCAGACAGATGCAGGGTGTCAGGGAGTTGTGTTATGCTGCCCCACTGTAAGGACTCCTGCTCCATTCAGTCACATACCTCTTGTTCAGTGTTGACCTGTGCCTGACATACGAGGCCATGTCGACCCATATTTGATGTCTATGCTTCACCTACTGGATCTACATCCCTCGGAACCACAAGGGCAGGTGACGTGAACCTTGACACGGTCATTAATAGAATGTGTTGGAGTGACACATACATCGCCCTGACACTCACTATGCTGTGGATCTACATCACAGTACATGTGAGGCGGAGAACCTTGCTGGCCTTGTTCGAGGGGGATCTTGTCCGTTGGATGGGGGATTGCAGATATACCCCATGGATTACATCATTGTCACTGCTTGACAGAGGTACAGCAATATAATAGGCATTTATCTCCAGACCGGGGGGGTTGGCAAAGGAAACCTAACTATGGCCTAGGGTTATGGCTGCCCTTGGGTAGATAGCCTACTCTGTACCTAATGACCTATGAACCTATGTTCATATTTTGTCCCATTCACACTTGTCTATCCCCTATCCTCTTTCTCATGTGTATATTTCTGTGGCACGTGATTGTACTCTGTCTTACCTGCAGGTATGCTGTCTACAGTGCACATACGTCACGGTTGATTACAGTGTATCTGTGTACCTACCTCTGTGATACTGAGGACTAACACACATTCTTCACAGCATTACATGCATATGTCCATTCTATTATTCTTTGGCCTAAGGGGGGGTGTTAAGGCAACGGTTACACGTGTCCCTGTTTGCGTGCGCGTCATGGTGGTCTTTGACCAGCCTCCGTTGCTGTCGTGGGATGGACGGTAGTGTTGGTGTGTGTTTGACATGTGTTTTCACTGCCGGTACATCTGTGGTAGGTGGGGTTTGCACATGTTCCTCTTTGCAGGGGGCCCCATCCTGGACTTTTGTGTCATGCATCTACACTTGGCACGTGCCATATGTCCTGTGCTATTCCCACAGTCGTGTATGCCTTCATGCATTACTACTGCGTGTTACTGGCTGTTTGTATGTGGTACACATGGCTATTATGGTGGATGGCTTGGCCTATTCCCATGCTATGACATACCCATCCATCCAGGCATATGCATGTTAGTCCGTCCTTTGCGTTGGCCGTGGGTGTTTGGCCATCCGGCAACGCTACTCTCAACATGTGATGTGCCACCTTCCCCTTCTGTGCCTGTGGCACCCTGTTAGGGCGTCCTGTTTGGTAGGCAGGTGTTCCGCTATATGTGTTGTGTTTGACATGTCTGCATTGCTAATCATCGGTATGGTTGCTGAACATACCGCCTTGTCCAGATGTGTACAGTTATGGGCACCGTGGCGTGTGCACGCCTATGGGGTTTCGACAGGTCCATAACACATGCGGGATGTACACATTCTGCCGACACATTCACATGCAGCCATTTGGATATCTGTACCTGAGGTGGGTTGTTAACATGTGGGGTACATATTTGCCTGCATGGCACTGCCTAGGACAAGACTTCTTACCACATTTCGGGTATGCCCATTGTGTGTAGGTGTGTAGCTGCGCAAGGCTGCTAGCTGGGTTGGGTGCACGGTCGTACGTGGGTGCGGGTTACATGCTATGACGGGGCTGTTGTGTATTACATTTGCATGCATGAGTTCAGCTTCTGGATATTACGCTTAGGCATACGCCGTCCTATGTGTATGCGACGGGCACGTTGCTGGGTGTGGTACATGTTGCTATGCACATGTTTGTCTGTGTTTAGGGTATCTTGTTTCCTTCTTGTTGTTATATCGACACGGCTACCCGGCTGTGTACTCTCACGACTGCTGGTGACCATGACCATGTCGCTACTTCTATGTCGGTGCGGCGCGCTGACATGCTGCGGTACACCTTCACTGGGTATGCCCACTGACAGTGCATTGCGGGACGGACACGGTATTACGTGTATCCTTTGTTCCTTGGACGGGTACACTTAGGACTTCGTGGGTTAATGTTTGGTTCTCCGTTTTGTTGGAACGGGTACTATGTTGCATGGTCTGCATACGTTTCATTCTCCACGGGCCCTGGCTGGTGCGGTTACTATTACAGGCGGACTGTGGATGTCAGCACTTTAGGTTGCTCATCGCCTGCCGGCTTGGCCACGCCTCCGGACGCATCCTACTTGGGCTCGCTCACGTGCCCTATGCACATGTCTGTGGTTGCGGCGCGCACTCATTACTATGCATATGGCGCTGCTACGCCGACTATTCACTGCACCGCCGGCGCAAGCCTTACACCGGCCTTGCGCCGAGCTTCATGAATCCCGGGGCCCATCTATATATGTACACAACAGATAGCTGGGTGACAACATTGTTACCTACATGCACAACCACAGTCATACTGACACACGGGAATCTAATGAGTAATAGCTGGATTTGAACTGACAAAGATCACAAGGTACAGAACATTTTCTGAATCACATGCACCTCACAAGATGTTAGTTTACTTTTGTGACAGTGCACATTTGAATGGATGAATCACCACTGTTTAATACAGTGATGCTCTTCTAAAAAGGTAAAAAGGTGGTTGAAGAGCGCAGTAACAATGGTCAGTTAAGCATCCTATATGCAATAAAAGCCTTTTCTACACAGCAGAACAGACAAACACACCTCACAGTAGTCAGTCATTGCTGAACAAACTTCCTACCTATTTAGTCATGCAGTCTAGACAGCACAATGTCAACAGTCAGCTCCACAGGTTAAGCCATACTACAACTGTGATATAGTTCATTTTTGATAGCGTGATGTAACAATGGTGTTACCAATGCTGGGTATTGCCTGGGAGTAGTAGAAATTTACAGTGTAGCCCTTTGCCAGTGAAAATCCATCACCTAAGTGAAACTTTAGATAAGGAGTGTTGTCATGGAGCCAGTTGTATATGATAGTACACACAGTCACACTAGTCAATCAGTGCTGGATTTGAGCCCCCCCCCCACGTATTTAGGTATACATTTTATAGTGTACAGAATTAGACACAAGCACCACAGGACAAGTATGACTTATAAATAGAGAGACAGTGTACACTTTTGATAAGATAAACTCAGCAGTGTGATGCAGAGAAGATGACTGTGGTAAAAGTGGACTAGTGAGATGGGTAATCTTCTACCAGGTTAAATTCTTCCCCAGAGTGGAAGTTGGTACAGCATGTCTATTCAAGAAGATACACATACCTGATATTGTAGTCCCACACACAAGTTCACCACTGTGTGATCTGACCCTTCAACCTAACTAGTTACACAATCTAAAGAGCACAGTATTAGCTGCGGACACCATAAGAGAAGTCTGGCTTGTAAGGGGAGAGAGGGAATAACCTCATCATTGTATTATAGGAATGATACTTGTAGTAAAAGTGAGATAAAGTATAGTGGAAGTTGTGTCCAAAGTTAAATTCCTCTCCTAAGTAGAAGTGGACACAGTGCATCTTTTGTTGAGGTTTTACTGACCTGTCATTAGAACCATACACACACACAAGTTACCACTGCGACAAGTGAATCTCCTACCTATACCTGCATAGTTCCATAGGTGCTCACCAGGCTAATGATGATAAGTGCCTTTTAAAGCATAGCCATGCATCCCAAATCTTTGACAAGTTCTTGTACCCTTAATAAGTGTAAGCAAGGGCTTGGGAGATGAAACATTTACAAGCAGGGACAAAGGAGAGGAGCCATTTAAAGGCCTCCTGTGTCCTTTAGATACATAGATGCCAAACCAGGGATGCATTTCCTGTTCTTCATCCAGTTGTCCAAGTTACACTTGAATTGGATTAGGGAGGAACTCTGCTTCACATGTATGGGAAGCTTGTTCTAGAGAAGGGGTAATCCCTGGGATACATATCTGTCTCTCCAGCAGGTCCTATTTATATACAGGCAAGATTTAAGTCTTTAGAATAGGTAATTCTGGTACTGTTTGTTTTCCAGATATGCAAGAGATCCATCAGGACATGGATGACAATGCCTTGTATTCCAGACAAAGATCTCCCTTCAGCAGCCTGTAGTAGAGAGAATACAAGGATAGGGCCTTGAGGCAATCTGCATAAAACATGTTGCATAGACCCTATATTCCTTTTTGTGAGGAACTTCTCTTGATGTTCCAGTTGCTGGGTATGCCTGATTATGTACATACCAAAAGGGGCATTGTACTCATTGACAGGTCTTATGCATGCTGAATACAGTGGAACAATGACTTCCTTGGACCTAGATGCCATACATTTTTTATAAGTTGCACAACATAGAATGGTTTTCTCTCTACTGTAGACAGGTGAGGATCAAAGGCTAGATTATTGTCTATGTGTGTCCTCAAGTCACTGACTACTGGGTCAACTCTTAGGAGTGTGTTGTCAATATGATAGTTACCAGGAGTGGATGACTTCCTAAATTATACTATTATGCATTTCTTGGCATTTAGTGTTAGTCTATGTTTCTGACACCAGTTATTTTTCTGTGTCAGCCCTTCCTGGGGAACATCTGTGTCAGTGGGGGAGTCTGTGATTGCTCCTAATTTGCAATCATCTACAAATGTAGTTAGCCAGAAGCCATTGATGTTGGCCTTGATTTCATACAAGTAAACACGAAAAAGGAGCAGTCCCAGGATCTATATCATTGGCCCTCTTCAAATGCAATATGGACAATTGGATGGATAACCTTAAATTCACCCTGGCAGGTCCACCTGTGTCTCTCTTGGACAGGGGCAATAGGTGCTGATCATGGAAACAAGGGTACACATTGGCTAGGCTTGTGAGGGCCCTAGGGCCATTAACCTAGTAACACCCGATGATCCTATGATCCTGTCTATTTACACAATCTACAAAATACAGTATTAGAAACAAGCACCACAGAAGTCTGACTTTGAAGTGGAGGAGAGCTCTCATTTTTCCTGTCAGCCTAAAAGTGGTGTAAAGTAATTTAAAACATTTTCTATGCAGAAATTGTATTTATTTTACTTTTGGGGGGATGCCATAGTGTTTTAAAGTGCTTTCTTGTTGTGTTTTTCTGTCAAAAAAGCAGCTTTTTGTAGACTCGTAGTGTTTACTGGCATTTAATGCTTGTCTTCCCTGGAAAAGAGGCACCATTTTTGGCATGACCATGGAACAGACTACTGGTCCCATGGTTGGACCCTCTTCCAGTTACAAAAAGAGGCAGATAGCCTTTGCCATTACAGAAGGCTAGCAATTTGCCTCAGTTACATGTGGGTCACACTTCTGCGGCCATTTGTTATACATCACACTACTTATCTTTCACCCAGGATCCATCTGGTGTTGCATCTACAGCCACTACCAACCAAGAGTTAGCCATGTTTTCTGCAGTTGTTGGGGTGCCCTTAGTGGGCAAGGGAGAGTCATTCTTATTGGTCCTAGATGAAGGAGAAGGGGAGGTTTCCTGTTGTGTCAGAATGCTGTGCTTATCCCTGGGGAAACTGCTGCTGCCATTAGTGACAGGGTTGGCTCAATTTTTTTTTTGTGAAAAGGAAACAGAAAACCAAGTATGCATCTACTCCTCCTCAAATTTCTTTAGATAGGAGTAGTTTACTACATCTGACTTAAGAGTTTAATTCAGGCTATTGATCCTACTTGTACAGTAGTTTCTGGTAAAAGAAAAAGGGATACCTCTTTTCCTGAAGAGATTCAAGATTTTGAATCTGAACAGAAAGATTCAGGGATGGATAGAACTTATTTTTCCACAGATGTCTGCTTCATATTAAAAAAGTAGCTCAGTTTCTGATTCTGCTTGTGGGGGGTTCTCCTTCTCTGAGACTGTTGCTGGAATGTTCCAATGTTTTCATTAGGAGAATGATGAGGTTTCTCAGTCCCTAAGAAAATGCTATGAGTTATTACAAAAGGATTATCCAGATCCTACACGTATTCCTCCTGTTCTTTGTGCTTTAGTGGGTGTGTGTATTACTGCCTACAGTTTTCCTGATGGTCAGCCAGCTGTCCCTACAAAGGCAGATAGAATGAATAAAGTTCCTCTGTCTTTCAAAATTTTATACACTATTCCCAAGCCTCACCCAGCAGCTATAGCTGTAGTTGATCCCACTGCTGCTAAGCACCTAGTCAATTCCAATCCTGTTTTTTTTTTCTTATAAGGATGTGAAATCATTGATGGCTATGGGGGAAAATGTGTATACTTCTACAACTTAAATTTGCAGAATTTTAAATTGTCAGGTTCACATGTTAAAGTTTGTTATTACTATCTGCATTTTCTACTTGTGAGGACAAATCTGCTTTAAATAACTAAGCTTCTTCTATTGCATAGGTCTGTTGATACTTTTAGTGCTATGACCACTGGTACTGTTTTTAGTAGCTTTACATGGCTGCATTCTCAGAACCTCCCAGTTGATGTTAAAAATGAGATGTTAAATTCTCCCTTGGATACAGATTTAGTGATTGGTCCCTTTCCTGCAGAGATGATCAAAATGCGTAATCCAGGGAATCTCTAAGATTTTTCAGCCCTCTTTTTCCAAATTTTCCAAGGGATTTTCTATCTCCTCATCCAGTTTTGGAAAAAATAAAAATAAACAATTTCAACAAAATACAGGTGAACAGAAGAAAAAGACGAAAGGGCCTGAGGGTTCCAAAAAAATCAACTTGAACCACTGAAAACCAAGTACAGTCAATCAAGTCTGAATAACTATTGAAAAGACCTTATAAACACCCCCATTGGCCCATTTTTCTCACAGAAAGCCTTAATCTTCATTTTTTTCTTTGGCAGCAGATAGTTTCAGACAAATGGGTTATGAGAATCATTTATCAAGGTTACAGAAGGCAGTGGGAGGACATTTCTCCTTTCCAGGGTTTTGTTCCTTATACTCCAGATCAGATTATTTTGCTTCCACCAGTTCTTTGTCACATGCTGTCCCAAGAAGTGATAGAAACAGTTTTCCTTTCCAGGTGGGGGAGAACTGTCATTCAAGGATATCCCCAGTGCCAAAGAAAAAATATTTTAGAGATGAGCTCTTTACAAAATCTGTTTGTGATAGTACCTAAATTAAAAATGATTTCATTTCACAACTGCTACTTCTTCCTCTTTCAAGTTTCCTGGTAACACTAGACTTAAAAGATGCTAGTCTTCACATCCCTATTCATCCAGACATAAGTTTGTTAATGTTTTGTGTGTCTGGATCACATTATCATTTCTTTACCTTTTATCACTGCAAAGGAATACCTCAGGATTTCGAGCATCATAGAATTTCTGATTCTCATGATACATCAAGCAAGACTCCACATAACAAGAAACAATAGTATCTGAAATCTCTTTGGTCTCAACACCAACACCCTTTATCTTTTCAAATCCCATTGTTTGGGTTTGTCAGAAGAGAAATCATTCATGGAGGCAACAGATATCCTTAAATCCAGGTGCAGTCAGTCATTATAGAAACTTCGGATTTTGCTTGGGGAGCAGCTTCAGGATGCATAAAAGTGCTGGGGTTATCTGAATCCAAGGACAGATGCAAGCACATAAATAGCAAGGAAATGCTTGCCCTGATCAAGGCAGTCAACTCTCTGAACCATCTTTGGTCTCCAGGACCTCTTAAAGTGGTTACAGATAATACTACAGTCATGTGGTACATCAACAAGCAAGGGAGAACCAGGACTTTTACCCTTGGCAAACTAGCCATGTTAGCTTTGGATATAGCTCCACAGCACAATCTCACTCTACAGGCATCCTACATTCTGTCAGGACAAAATTGTGTGGTAGACAAGCTGAGCAGGACCACGTCAGACCTTCATGAATGGTAACTAAATCATGGGCCTTTGAATCGTTGAGCTATCTGTGGGGAGTTCCTAAAGTAGACCTCTTTGTCTCTTCTCTGAACAATCAACTGGAAAGAATCTATTTCAGGACTCAGTGCAAGAGGGCCTGTAAGACAATTGCCTTTTCTTTTCATTGGACAGAAATTTTTCCTGTATGCTTTTCCACCCCTTCCACTAGTATCCAAGGTGGTTCTGAAGATTCTGAAGGAATCCCCCAAGATCATGGATCATGGTAGTGACTCCCTTCTGGCCCAGGAAACCATGATTACTCTTGTTTTGGAAGTGGTCAGGGGCAATTACCACAAGCTTCTTCACAGATTGAATCTACTCACACAAGAACAGGGATGTTTGATACATCCCATCATCAATCAACTTCAGCTAACTGCCTGAATGATAGGGTCTTAATTCCTTTTAGGCATCTGTTTACTGAGGCCATGCAGCATGTACTAATAGAGGCAAGAAGGCCTTCTGATAGAAAATCATATATTAGCAAATGGAAAAGGTTTTCTTGTTGGTGCCAACAAGTTAGCCAGCACCCAATTCAGAACTAGTTTTTTCCTGGTTTTACAATATTTGTGTGAGCTGCTATCCTATAGCATTTCTTATTCCTCTATCAAGGTCCATTTATTAGACATTTCAGTATGTCTGCCCATGGATCTCCCCCTTTCAATGCGTTCTCATGTCAAAATGTTTTTGAAAGGGGTTTTACACAGGAGGCCTCTGAAAATCAGTGGCTCCTCCTTGGAATCTTAATTTCCTGTTACAGAAGCTAACACTTGCTCCATTTGAATCAGCTAACCTAACTGACTTCAGGTTCTTAACATGGAAAACAGTTTCACCATTTGCTCTGACCTCTGCAAGAAGGGTATCTGAGTTGCCAGCTCTCATGGTGAATCAACCATATCTCATTTTACATAGAGGCAGGGTTACTTTCAGAACTAATCCTTCTTTTTTGCCTGAAGTGGTACCTGAGATTACTTTAAGCCAAACTATTCATCGCCACGTGTTCTTTCCTGAACCCAAAAATGAGGTTAAAAGGATACTCCATACCTTGGATGTCCACAGACAACTACTCAGGTACTATCTTGACAGAGATAAATATGTCAGATCTTTGAATCAATTATTCATTTCTTATGATTATAAAAAGAAGGGACAATCTGTATCAAAACAGACTATTTCCAAATGATTGCCTATGGCTACTATAACAAAACTTTCCCGACGGGATCAAGGCCCACTCTACCAAATCCTTGGCTTCATCTTTGGAAAGTGTTGGATTCTAGAAGTATTCTAGAAGCTGCTACTTGGTCTTCTGTACATAATTTTATAAAGCACTATAAGCTTGATTCCTTCTCTAGGACTAGATCAGGCTTTGGTAGGAACATTCTCCAGGGGGTCCTGGACTCTTCGCCTTCCACCAACCAAATGTAGTTAGCAAGGTTAATCTCCCCATATAACTAAGGCTACTGCAGAAGGATCAATATGATGAACATAGTTCGGTTGTGAAGTAAACTTACCATAACAGTAGTTGTTTGAATGATCACTGTTGCAGTAGCTGCTCCCTCTCTCTGTCACCCTTATTTTTTATGCCAGAGTGTAGGTATTTCATTTTTTGTTGTTCCTAGCTTTGTCCTTTCAGGGCTCAGCCTATATCTCTCTCTCTGTTGGTAGAAAAGTTCTGAAGGGCTTTGCTCCCAATTTTGGCAAGGATTCACAAAGCCTCCGTGTAAGAGTTATAACTCTTACACGGAGGCTGCAGTTAAATGGAGGGATGTCAGCATGCTCTGAATCATACCTAAGTCTAACACGGTCCGTGTAAGACAGTAGGGGCGTGTCCGTAGGCTGAGCCCTGCAAGCGGACACGCCCCCAGAAGTGTAAAAGTGCCCAAAGTAAACACCCACAACAGAGTCCACGGAAATGTGAATAAACACAACACAACACATGCCCCCACAGACTATGAACATAAAATATATAAATGAACATGTTATATATTTTTTTTAAATTGTAAAGATGTTTAACCGTGAGTGCGCTCGTTTACGCGGGCGTGCCAGTAGCGCAGCTACAGTTAGCAGTCAGTGGGAAAGCATATAAGAACTAAATATGCAAAATAAGCCAGGAAGCAATAGCGTAGCAGTAGAGATGTTGGCTGAAGAGCAGGCATTCATGGTTCAAGCCCCCACAACACCAATTTTTTTTTTTTTCAAAATAAGCAGGAAACAAGTCCCTGACAAATATGTACACATAAAACCACAATTTATGTAAAATGTAATGAAATAGCCCATTTATATTGAAGACATGTGAGGTAACAAAAGAAGAAAAAATGCCAGATGTGCTCATAGCTGAGCTACAGTTTAACAGAGTGAGTGCATCTGCCCGTAGATGAGCAGTGATTTAACTGCTGCAAAATGAGTGCCCGTAGCTGAGCAGTAGTCTAACACGCTAAATCTATGTGCCCCTAACTGAGCTGAGCATAATGTGCGTGCCGATAGCCAAATGAGGCTTAAAGCAGCGTACCCCGTTTGCGCGGAGCTGTGCACCACACAAACAAGCTAACTGACGGGCAACGTTGAGCAAGCCGTATCAAAACTGCCTTTACACAGACACACCCCTCAGCATGTCTAGACAGTCATGAAAAATAAAAAGCAGTGGCCAGGTTCGAACCCAGGATACTATACACCATAGTCAAGGTACCAAACCACTAAGCCATGACAACAGTACCTAGAAATGTAATAATAGCTAATATATAGGAATGAATACAAATTGGAGCATGACAATGTAGGTTTACTGAAGTTGATACAATTCCAAAATGGCCAATCACAGATATGTGCGGGAAAAACGGACTATATAAGCCCCATAGGCGGGAATACACAGCATAAACGATTGTAGAACTGACCTGCAGGCAGAATGACAGGAGTAGGAGAGGGTAGTTGCTTTCGAGCACAGAGGTGGGGTGTTGAGGAGTCCAGGTACATGGTCTGGCTCCTAGTCCATAATCATGAGGTCCAACTCATGCAGGGCCAGGTCCTCTGGGGAGCATACAGGGCGGAGGTGTGGGACCGGTTAGCTCATGATCTCACCAGGGCCACAGGGATTCCAAGGACTGGTGAGCAGGTCCATCACCACCATGCGGACCTGAAGAGACACAAGCAGGACCAGCAGAACCTTTGGATCCAGGAGGCCCGGCAAACACCCAATGCCCCACTACTGAGTAAGTAACATTTAATTATGTATGTAAGAAATTAAACTAGCTGATATTATGGAGATGTGTATTCCAATATTACTTCATTTATATTACAGCTGCAGGTGTCCGTTCTATGAGAGAGATACCAATCTTTACACTCACAGATCATTGTCCACAGCATACCAGCATGGTCCCTGCCCTTAAAATCTGAAAGGGCTACGCCTATCTCACATACCTTTTTATAGCACTGTTCTGAAGTCACAGTGGGAACTGCAATCAGTACACAACTGGCTGCATGCAATTAGCAAATGCTGGCTAACAATTGGTGCAGAGGCCATCACATGGGCATATGCAGATAACTACAAAAGTATGCTGTACTCCCAGTCCACACATGCAATACTTTCAGTGCACCCTGAGAAGGACGTGAGAGACAGACAGACAGAGAGAGAGAGACAGAGAGAGTGAAAATTGCAATTAAGCAGACACAAACAAATTGTTCAGCAACAGCCACCTGAAAGCTGACAACTGGGAAGTGGAGCAGCAGGACAGAGAACCAGATGGCAACACAAGCAGCTGTGACAAACACAGGTAATGTAAAGTAATACTATAAAGGTCTACATACTGTGAACCCTCCATATGTGTCATTGGTCTGTATCCATATGTATATGAAGATGTATAAAGGGCAGGGGACATACATCAACTATCAGTAAAGGCTGTACATACATTTGTATGTGAGAGCATCTATGTGCACATGTCAGTGTTGGTTGATTGTAGGTTGTAGTGCCATGTACAAAGTAGGTTTCACAGTTATGTATGTTTAGCAGTATGTTAGTGTGTGTATACAGTATGGTAGACAAACATGTTGATATACCTGTCTATCATATGGATACATATGTATGTCAACATATGTATGTGTATATGTATATATATATATATATATATATATATATATATATATATATATATATATATATATATATATGACATGCATATATGTATACATACATAGAGAGAGAGATGTAGGAATACATAGACAGATGTAGATAGAATATTGTACAAACATATATATGTAATGCACACATACAGATATAGATATATGTAGATACATATACATAGACAGACTGATCTGACTATCTACAGGTATGACTGTATATGACGACCTTCAACACATCCTGTCCCACCCCCTCTGTCACTCTCACCCCTCTGTGTCCCCCCTCCACATCTATAGCAATATATGTACATCAATATATATATGTGTATATGTATACAGACACACACATATATATATATATATATATATATATATATATATATATATATATAGATATATCTATATACATATAGATATATCTATATACATATATATATATATATATATATATATATATATATATATAGAGAGAGAGAGAGAGAGATGTATAGAAATTCTGAGTGAGGCACAAGTGTACAGATGTATTGCAACAGGTGCCTGGTGACAAAGGCATGGAGAGAACACCAGTGTCAAAACCGGAGTACCATACCACATTCCAAATCACCTACACCACTAACCACCAGATATGTTATTGGCTGCCCACCACTGCATGTGTCAGGGGTGAACAGGGTCATAAATGTGTACAATAGTGGCCCCAATGATATTCACAGTGGCACACTATCCCTGGAATACCTGCACATGGTATGTGTCAGCGAACATGATGTGTCAGCTATGGACATGTAGGTAGGTGTACCCCTCCACACCACATAATGGATGCCATGGTATGGACCTCACATGACAGCTACAGATATGGAGAAGGACACAGTGACATGTACAACACTGTGACAATGCACTCAAACACATTACCAATGCACAGTGACTGACAACACCACAGAGTACACATATTCTACCCACATAGAGGTTACCACTCCCGGATTTACATATGTAAGTCACACTCATGACAGATGTCCAACAACCATAGTAACACCTCACACCATCCACAACCTAAATGACTGCTGTGTGTCGTCCGTGCCACTGCAACAGAGTGCTTATGTGGAGGTAAAAGTTCCTACCTACAGATAAGACATACCCTGCAATAAACCACACAGTGTTAAGAAGCAAAACTCCCCATGACTACATGTCACACATACCCCTGCTGAATGTTAGTCAGATAGGTAATATGCCATATGAGTCACCCTGTTTAACTGTGTGACAGCAGCAGGTACCATCACACCACATGTGTCACAATGGTCAGGGTAGCAGAACAGTACACTGCTGTAGTCCCAGGGGCAATAGCATATTGTATAGTATTGTATTGTAATGTAATGTATTGTGTTGTATTGTATTGGTATGTTGAGGTGCCTCCTTCGTGGAGTGGAACCACTGCTGCTGTGAGCCAGTGTACAGGTACATATCCTGTAGTCAGGCTAGTGTTACATAGCACTTCTATATGTGTGTTTAGCTCCTGTCAGAGTTTATGTAGAATGTAACTGGGGATACCATCAGGTCTCATTCATGTTGTGTATTCTGCTGTCCTGAGGGTGGCTCTCACCTGGGCATCTGTGATGACAGGGAGGTTACAGTCAGCTGGGATAACTATGTCTTATTTTGGGGAAGAGGGTGGGGTGACACCTGCACTGAACCTGTCTGCCACAATGTTGTCAATATCTGTGGTGTCAGTGAAATATTTTGTGTTGTGTACTAACTATGGGCATAGAGGATGGATCCTGACCAGGTTGCTAAAATCACTGAAGAAGGCCTTCTGGTTATCTGTAGTGTCCCTCTTGATTTCCCTCTCAAAGTTGCCCATGGATGTTTGTATGATGGAAAATAGATCCTTACTAGTGCTGCTCAGACATGCCCTCCCTTTATGGAATTATGCTCTGTTTTGCAGTAGCTTCCATCTTCTGTAATACAATCTGTCTATGGCTGGGGTCCACCAGACAGGATACTGTCCCTTTGTGGAGAGTGTCTTGGTCATATATGGGATTGCATGATCCATGCATTCTCGGAGATGTCTGTAGAAAGCAATTGTGTAGGGGTCAGCATTGTGGGTTGTATCTGCCACTGGCCCAGTGTAAAGTTTGCATCTGTAATGTTATTCACTATAGTCGTTTGTGCTGGTGGTGGAGGTGGGATATGTATATCCAGGGCAATCAGTGTGTGGTCAGCTCACAGTAGTTGATGATGTAGGCCATACAGTACCTAGATACAAACCCCCAGAGTGAGGAGGTGCTCTTGACCTGAATCAGTGTTCTGACTGCTGGGGTTTGGTAGTATGTCGTATGGAGTATGCCAGGTACTGTTGCACAGTTGCTGGCTGAGCACTGATACCTGGCCATTTACATGTGTATCCACCAATAGACAGACAGATGCTATATATGTGAGATATGTTGTATCATAACAGTCGAGTAGCATGTGTAGTATGTGTGCCAAATTCTGCTGACATATATTGCTGATATCAAGTTATTTTCTTTCTCAGGTACATGGCCCACCAGGAATCCCACTTACTCCACAGCTGAGGATGAGGAGATACACCAGAGCCTGGTGTGGGATTATGCAATACTCTTTTCCCGCACCAGCCAGAATCAGCAGGAGAGGGCTGCACTGTGGCAAGACCTTGTCCGTCGAGTAAATGACATAGGCACGCATAATAGGACATATGAGCAGGTACGACATCACTGCAGTGATTTAATCAGACATGTCCATCAGCGTGCGTCGGATATCCACAGGCAACAGGTCGCCACAGGTGGTGGGGTGGCTACACATCCCCCACTCACCAGACTAGAGGGACTACTCATGAGTGTAGTGGCTCCAGTCCGCCAGCAACAACAACAGCAGCAGACATGCATTATGATGGAGGCTGGAGCCACGCAGCAGCAAGACAGTGAAAGTGCAGGTAATATGCCATATGTATAGTTGACTGTTGTGTACACTGGTAGTTAATGCATGTGTGAGGTGTGTCCTTGGTTTGTAGCTGTCAACATAGTATTTAATGTGCAAGTGTGATATCCTCATTATTAGCAGCTGACCTGTGAAAGGCGACTGTTGTACTACTGACCTGTATCATACTCAGTAACAATGGCACAGTTGTGCCCACTGACATTACTTTCTTCACATCTGCAGGTCCCTCTGATATAACAGCAATGCAGCCTATCCATGCTGGTGAGTGTGTGTTAACAATTCCTGTAATAGTTTTGATAGTAATAGTACTATTTGGCTCACTTAGTAGTGCTCTTTGTATGCATGTAGGAGTGTCTGTGTCTGTGTGTTGATATCACCCATACTGAGTACTGTACAATTGTGTGAAACTGTGTGCATGTGTGCATGCGTGCATGTGCGCATGTGTGCACCTGTGCATGTGTGCACATGTGCATGTGTGCACCTGTGCATGTGTGCACGTGTGCACATGTGCATGTGTACATGTGTGCATGTGTGCATGTGTACACGTGTCCATGTGTGCACCTGTGCACGTGTGCACGTGTGCACCTGTGCATGTGTGCATGTGTGCATGTGTGCACCTGTGCATGTGTACACATGTACATGTGTGCACCTGTGCACGTGTGCAACTGTGCATGTGTGCATGTGTGCACCTGTGCATGTGTACACGTGTGCATGTGTACATGTGTGCACCTGTGCATGTGTGCACCTGTGCATGTGTGCATGTGTGCATGTGTGCACCTGTGCATGTGTGCATGTGTGCACCTGTGCATGTGTGCACCTGTGCATGTGTGCATGTGTGCATCACTGGTAATGTGTAGACATTGTAAACTGTGTTTCCTGTTTCCCTCCCACAGGTTCTGGTGCTGCTCTGGTGTCATGTAGCAGGGAACCTGAATCAGGTGCCGTGAGTATTGATAATGATGACATCTGTGTAATGGCACAGGAAGGTATGCCAGGGTCCGCCATTGGTCAGCCGATTGACAGTACACAGCTGTCGACCCCATCAATGCGCACAGTTATCCTGCCAATGCACCCTTTGTCACCAATGTCCCTAGGTGATAGACAACATACAGTGGGCATTGACCAGGGTAATGTGGTATCTGTGGCACATGCCTCCCCACACAGCAGCCATGGGCATGGCCCAGAGATGGTACCACACAGACAGATGTCCAGGGGTTCTCGTAGGAGCATTCGTGGGTGTACTGCCCCTGTCAGTCGTGCCCACAGAGGTCTTACAACCTCAGCTATGTTTCGGGCTGTCATGCAGGCACAGTCACGTATGGAATGGTACACCAGACAGGGTCTGAGGGAGCTGACAGAATGTCGCACAGCCATGACTGACAGTATGCGTGACATTGCAGCTGCCATCCGTGATTTCACCGATGTCATAGACAGACGTTGTGGGGACATATTAGACCGGTTCCACAAATACATGTCCATGAGCCAGGGTGATGGTGGGCGGTTGAGGCCCCCGTAGTGCCAGCAGCAGCCCCAGCAATTCTGGGTCTGTGCTGTCATCAGACCGCCCCAGGAGACCACATGCACGTGGCTCTGGCCAGGCCCGACAGGGATCTGTGTCCAGTCAATGAACACCTGCTTCTGATGACAGTACCCAGTCTGGGTTGGCACTGGATACGGTCAGTAACACCCCTGCAAGGCACAGGTACCGTGTCCGTGGCCAGAGACACTAATCTGTATGATCTGGCAGGTACAGTCTGTGGCTGTCCACAAACACCAGTATATGGCAGCCATGAGGTGGAACTGTGTGCATCCATACACACATGCAAATTGACAACACCTAGGGCTACCGCATACACGCACACACTGCATCAACATTGCCCCACCTTCTACTGCTGTCCCTCACCAACACACATACACATACATGTCAATTGGTGGTATCAGTGGCTGACTCAGGCATACCAAGTTCACACCCTGTGCATATGATGAAACTGTGCCACCTACTGCAATCTGTAACAACTGTGCAGGTACAGGTTAACACATTGCTGGTGCACAGGGTGACCACATAGATGTGTAGTAATAGTATCATGTTGTTAACAGTACTGTGTGCTGAATTAATTGTGGGTATATCACAGCATGCCTGATGCAGTAAGTGTGTGATTGTCATGTACTGTTGTCTACACCCATGGTAATTACCATAGTGTATCATCTGCACATGTTGGCATACTGGTGGTAATGATGTCAACAGAAGGCTACATACATAGGTAGCACAGGGGATAAGGTAATGAATGTAGTAATACGCAATGATGGACATGTAAATTGCAAGTGGCATGTTGCCCACACTGGACTCTGCAATGCAGATGTTTGAGGATGTTGATATGTGTGCAGTACTACACGACTGGTACAGGACACACAGGAGCACCCTAGCACTGCATGCTCACATCTCATACCATGCTAGACAGCCCCAACACACAAAACTAACTGTCACATGAGGGAGAGTCCCCATATATGTCAGGGATACTGTGGTGGCAGGCCAGGTAGCATACATCCTACTAAGTATGAAACCACTGAGTGAAGGCTCAGTGTCTGTTATCTGACATGTGTATTACTGCAGGTATGAGCACATGGGTTTCTATCCAGTTATTGTACATCCTGACAGTACATGGTCTGTACACTTGTGTGCGCTGAGACTGGACCCTAGCCATCTGACCCGTGTATTTCCATGTACATGTGCATAGTGCCTGCATATTTGCAGTGTTACCTACTGGAAGTGGTACAGCTTGTTTGTTGTACAATGGACTACATGCAGCCCTGTTTACTGTAGCTTTGTTTGCATGCATGTTTGCTTGCAATTACCCTGGAATACTGATCACACCTGCAATGCATAGGTATAGAGCTTCTGTGGACTCCTAGTGCCATCTGCATAGCTTACTATATATATGTCCATGTCCCACTTGACAGGATGTCACTGTTTGTCCTGTTCACATGTACATTGCCTGTGACACAGTGCATATGACTTACCTGGCATGTGTCCACGTGAGCAGTCATATATGCTACTGCTAACTAATCACAGGCACTATACCTTCACATATTCATCTTCTGTTGAACTACCTGCTTCGCTAGGGATGGCCTGCACCTGTCACCCCTGGGCTTTCAGATATTGGTAAAGACTCTTGCTACCCCCATAGTGCCTATGTTATGCAAGGCTCAAATGACAAACCCACCTTCATAGGTATCACAAGGGATAAGAAACTAAGAGTAATGCTACCCAACTCCAGAAGTCTAAACCTCCAGATGCATGCACCCGAAACTCTCCTTGGCATGGAGAACATCTATATCTGTGCAGTAACAGATGCCCGGTTCAGGGCTACTGAGAGCACACCAGCACTACCAGGTTTAACCTGGTTGATTTCTTTGAAACAGTCACCAAGGCCATTGACGAGGGGAAGGTGGTTCACACAGCCTACCTGGACCTCGCAAAAGCCTTCACAACAATACCCCACTTGGGCATTCTAGAGATGTTCACCAGCTTAAATATAAGCCCCTATGTCACTAGATGGATTGCACAGTGGCTCAAGGACAGAACCCACATGGTTAGAATTGCTGGAGCCATGCCAGACTCCAAACCAGTTACGAGTTGTGTCCCACAAGGCTCAGTCCTGGGACCTCTTGTTTGGTATATATTTATTGGAGGTACAGGCGGTACAGGCCAACAAGGATGGACTGTGGCTGACCAAATATGCAGATGACTGCGAACTGGCCACCATAATTGACTCTCCAGCTGACACAAGCATCTTCCAAAGGGGCATCATAGAAACAGACAACTTGTGCCAGAGCCATGGCCTTCAGCTGAACAGTGTTTCGAAAGGGAAATGTGCATCCTGTAGTCTGTTTTCTTAGTTGCCAGAAAGGACATTTCCCTCACACACAATTGCACATGCACTAACCCCCTTCAGACAAACACACACACTTGCAGGATTCAAACCCCTACTTAACTATGTTATGACACTTGAGACGGACGCATTAGCAGAGCACGCTATTCGCATTACTGGGAGGTTTCCTTTCTCCTGCTATACTTATAGAGTGCTGACATCATCGGTGTTTAGAAAGGGGAATGTGCATCCTGTAGTCTGTTCTCCTAGTTGCCAAAAGGGACATTTCCCTCACACAAAATTGCACACACACGAATCCACCTCAGACTAACACACACTCTTGCCATTTGCAGGATTCAAAACCCTACCTAACTATGTTATGACACTTGAGACGGATGCATTAGCAGAGCGCACTATTCACATTACTGGGAGGTTTCCCTTCTCCTGCTATACTTATAGAGTGCTGACATCATCGGTGTTTAGAAAGGGGAATGTGCATCCTGTAGTCTGTTCTCCTAGTTGCCAAAAGGGACATTTCCCTCACACACAAATCCCCCTCAGACAAACACACACACTTGCCATTTACAGGATACAAACCCCTACCTAACTATGTTATGACACTTGAGACGGACGCATTAGCAGAGCACGCTATTCGCATTAGTGGGAGGTTTTCCTTCTCCTGCTATACTTATAGAGTGCTGACATCATCTGTGTTTAGAAAGAGGAATGTGCATCCTGTAAGTGTGTTTTCCCAGTTGCCAAAAGGGACATTTCTCTCTCACAGACTTACACACACACCAACTCCACTCACACACACACACACACACACACACACACACACACACACACACACACACACACTGAGCCTTTGCAGGATTCAAATCCCTACCTAACTATGTTACGACACTTGTGACGGACGCATTAGCAGAGCTCGCTATTCGCATTACTGGAAGGTTTCTTTTCTCCTGCTGTACTTATAGGGTGCTGACATCATCTGTGTTTAGAAAGGGGAATGTGCATCCTGTGGGGAGGCAGACGCCAAGCACACTCTGGCTAAGCTGTCATTCCCTAGGGCAAACAGCCTAGTGTTGACCTCTACACCCATATGTTTAATTGTCAAATGCACATTATTTGTTGCTGATAGACTGTTTGCACATCTTTATTGCCATAGCATTCCCTGTTTGTATGAGCAACTTGTGCATCTGTGGAACATGTTTGCATATGGGAGGGATCCACTATATCATGTATGTCTCTGTAGTCATTTAACTGTGTGCACTGGGCAGACTGCTGTAATGTGGTTGGTTCCTGGAATAACACGTAAAAATACCAGATATGTGTGTCCAACTGCTAAACTGAGATTTGGCCTAAGTGTGTGAGCATGCCCAGTTCAGCCTTCCCATGGCATGTTGTCTGACATATGTCTCATTTATCAAAGTGTGTGAGCATGCCCAGTGTGAGCATTCCATATGTTGAACTCTGCAGCCCACCACATTTGTGGATGAGTGTGAACTTCAACAAATATCACCCGCTTATGGTTGTGTGTTGTGTGTCATGTTGTGTAGTTACTGTATGACTGCTTTGTGTGTGAACACAACAGGATTATACTGTGCCTGCAGTGTTTGCATGGGATACTTTGCATACAGTTGTCAACATCCTTTCACACTGACCTAACACTGTAGTACTGTATAGTGTACTGGTACTACTTTGACTGTGGTGGACAGTATCCTGGGCTTTAGTGCTATCACTGCTTTACATTTCGATAGTGAGCACAACAGCCTTGTTAGGTGCCAGTTGTGTACATCTGACCATGTTGCATTCTGTTCAGATATGAACTACTTAAACCAGGCTTGTCCAACATTGGTAGTGTATTCCACAACATAAGTGTACATTTGCAAACACTAGCGATGTGCCCTAGTCCATGTCTAATGCTAGTTGGAGAGTGTGTTTGTCCTTCAACACACATTGTAAGTGGAGTTTGCCATGACATATGTCATGGTTAGTATACTGTGCCTCTGTCTACCTGTGACATGACAGTGATACCCAGGATAAAGCTACCATCTCCCATCCACTCATCAAGATTCCTATTGAGGAAAATTGATAAGTGACTCTATGGGTAGCCTGTACTGGGAGTTCACTCATGGGTGGGGGTGGCTTCTGTGTTATGGATCATGCTGTACAGCTTGTCCTATGTAAGTCAGTGCTAGGATTCAGGTCTCTGATGTGCATAGCTCACTGCCATTCAGATTGTACAAGGTGCAGCATGTTTATTGATACCAGCAACACAGGCAACACATGGCATCTGTGCAAGCTCTTTGATACTCCTGGTGAGGTACTGTTGGGGACTTTACGGTTGATGGAGGTGTCTGCTGAGGTACACCCCACAGGGGCTATTGTAGTCAATTGTACTGCAGATGGAGGATGACTGCAGAGCCACAATGACCTCCCCTTATCTAGATCTGACAACCTTCATGATTAGGTGGGTATATGGTATGTTTCTGTAAACACTACAGCACATGTTTGTCCAATGCAGGATATCGATCACCTTGTGTCCCCAGGTCTCTCATTACATGTTAACTACATAATGGGTTAACACCTATGTGGTAATTGATGGACACTTACTGTATATCCACAGGGGTTGACTATACACTTTTCTGCAATTAGCTTGCTGACATGGCTATGGCACCAGTTGTCTGTTTCTATGTGGCCCTTTTGTGGGATGCTTGTGTCAGCTGGTGGATCATATATGGTGAGCAGTTTGTAGTCCTCTGCAAACAAGTTCAGACACAGTCCTTCCATGTTTGCCTGTACCTATGGGACATATATACCAGACGAGGGAGATCCCAGGACCAAGACTTGTGGGATGCCGGTTATATCTGGTTTGTAGTCTGACATGGCTGCAGCATGTCTGACCATGTCTGTTCTGTCCTTGGTCTGGTTTGCAACCCCTCTACTGACATAGGGGTTTATATTTTAGCTGGTGAGCTTATCTATAATGAACACGTAGGGTATTGTATAGAAGTCTTTGCAAGGTCCAGCTACGCTGTGCGGACCACATTGCCCTCATCAATGACCTTAATGACTGTTTCAATTGAGTCAAACATGTTTAGGGGCAGGATCTGCACTTAAGAAAGCCACACTGGGTAGGGTCTGGTGTCAGTAGGTCGCCAATATCTTTATGTCTGTGGTACATGCTGATCCTTTCCATAGCTGTGCAGACCGAGCTTCTCAGGATTCTGGGGTAGTAGTTTTCAGAATCCATTCAGGCAACACCTTTGTTGAGAAGGACCACTGTTGTTGTACACTGCTCTTTGGGTACATATTCTGTGGTAAGGCTGACATTGAGCAGTAGTGTGATTTGGCATTCCATTAATCTTGGAGTCCATGTTGCACTCAGCCCAGGACACCATCTCATACCATTGCTGCTGTGTGTTTTGCTTTGTAGATGCTGGCTGTTACCTCAGCATCTGCAATGTCAGGGGGCCAGCAGTCTGCTGGGATAGATATTCTGCATTCTGGGGGGGGGGGGGCGTTGCACTGCACCTGTCAGGATGTATGTTGACAATATGTGTGTGTGTTTGCGATATTTGTGTGATTCAGAGCATATCTGTGAATTCCCAACACGGTTCCTACCATCAGTTGTGAAAGCCTTGGGATTATCCTTAGTGTCCTGTACAATTTGTATCTTCACAGGTTCATAGGTTCATACTAGGCTATCCACCCTAGGGCATTTGTTAGCCTAGCCAGAGTGTGTGTGGCTTTTGCCACCCCTTGCTATGTGAATATTATGGCCATTTATGATTTGCTTTGCTGTGCCTCTGTCTGGACATGACACAGTGAAGACCCCCAGTGTAACTCTACAATCATCCATCCACTTGGCAAGATTCCTGTTGAAGAGTGTCAGTGAGGGGCTCTGCCTAACATGGAGTGGGATTCTGGTCCAGGGTGTGGGGAGCCTCTGGATTATGTATCTGTCCCCCCAGCACATCCTATTTCATTATTTGTTGAAGTTGACATCTCTCATTCACACAGCTCCAATGGCTTTGAGTTTTCTGGGGTGGAGCATGTCCATTACTCCTGTGTTGGGCATGGCCTTCTACAACAGGCATGCAATGCCTCTGTGTAGGCAGTATGTGACTGCATTCAGCTGGGGTGTCTACAGCCAGGCAGCATATGACATGTATTTGAGACCCTTTATCCTCTTGGTGAGGTACCTTTGAGGTCTTTCTAACTGCTGCAGGTGTCAGGTAAGGTACATCCCATATGAGGCATTGTACTAGATTATGGGTGTGATAAGAGAACAGTATAGGGGCACAATGACCTCTGTTGACGTAGATGTGAATCCTTTCCTGATACGGTGTCAAATGTAGACAGTCTTCTTAGCCACATTGGCAATGTGAGTGTCACATAACAGGTTACTGTCCACTTGTGTCCCTAGGTCCCTGATTACTCCTTCCATAAATAATGGTTTACCACCTATGTGGTAATTTGTGGTACCTTGTTTGGTATTTGGTGGGACATTCATACTGTCCAGTGTCTTCAGGATGACTGGGTGGGGTTCCTGTGTGTGAGAGTTTGGTCTGTAGCATGCTACAGACTGTCCAGCAGTCTTGCCTACAGTTAGTTGCACATGGGTGGACTCCAGTGCCTTGTGCATTGTCAGTTACTTGGACGTATGGGTGTCTGTGCTGAATATGGATACTCACCCTCCTTTTATGTTTTGTTCCAGGTTTTGGGGCCATGACACATGATATGTGGTATAACCTGGTAGTGCTGGTGTGCTGTCAGGAGGCTTGCAGCAGGTTTCTGTCACTGCACAGACATCGATGTTCTCCATACTGGGGATGGCCTTGGGAGCATGCATATTGGGGTTTACACATCTGGCATTGGTCAGCATTACCCTTATGTTTCTTTCCACTTATGTTTTCTAGGGTGGTGGGTTAGTCTTTTCAGCCTTGCCTACAAAAGGCTCTATGGAGGTGGCAAAGGCCTTATCCAATATCCGGATGCCCAGGGGTAACAGGTGGAAGCCATCCCAAGAACAGCTGCGTGGCTTGTCAAGCATGACATCCCAAGCAGACAGACATTGGATCCCCTTGGAATGACACCAGTAAGTGTGCCACTTGCTATGACTGACCATTCCATGTTTGTATTGTGGCATTATTCTTGCTAAGGGTAGGATGCTGCAAACGGTAAGTGTTGTACTGGCCTGGACTACATAATCAGAGAGCTCATCTATGTCTCTTTTCATGTAGTCTAGGGAGGTACATCTCAGGTCATTCACACCAGCATGGACTATGACTGCATCATATTTCTACTTGCTTTGGAGTGACCTGCATACTTCTGTTATGTGGCATATTGTGGCAGCCTACAGGCAGCTTACTGTACCCTTTCCCTTGTGCAGTCTGGTGTGCGGGACAGCAGTGTGTCTGACTATGGAGTCACCTATTACAACTGTATCAGGCATGTTGTTTCTCCTTCTGGCCTGTGACTGTTTGGCACACCAGCTTTGTGTACTATGTGTTGCATGTGCTATGTTTGGAGGTTGTTTGATTGGGTGTCTGCTTTAGAGGCCTCTGTTGGTGTGCTGTGTTTGTAATTTGTGCCTCCGGGAATGTTTTTCTGTGTTTATGTGTTTGGTTTGCAGTTGTGATAGGTCTATGTGGGACTGTGTTTGTGGTGTGTGTGGTTACCTTCTCCTCCTGACTAGTTTTGGGAGTACTGGGTTGAGGGAGCTGAGCCTCCAGTTTGGATAGATGGTTGCATCTCTCACATATATTTGTATTTCTTGGGTGGAGTTGGGGTTGTCTGTGTACATGGGGCAGGTGTAACATTGCCTCAGGATTCACAGATTCAACTTGTTGTGGCTGGCCTTAGTGGATTGTATGTGTGGACATATTTTATTGCCATACTACTGATCAGTGATTACTTCATTGTTTATGTTTGCTCTATCATGTAGTAGCTTCCTCATTCTCTTGCATGGTTTGGTTATGGCTGGTGTTCACCATGCCAGATGCCTGCGTGTATGGCATTGTGTCTTATTTTAATTTAGGATTGCATAATCCAAGCATTCCTGGCAGTGTTTATGGAATGGCTGTATTACAGGTTCTGAGGTGTGGCCCATATTTTGCACCTGCACAGGACCTTTAATGGATTCCACATCAGTTTGGAGGAGTGCAAATATTGCTTTAAACATGTTTTCCACTGTGGTTTTCTGGCCAGGGACTGTGGTCAGGATTTGTATATCCAGTGTGATTACTCTATGGTCTGGTTTTACCAGTGAGCAATACACTTCTCGTCTTGCCATCCAGTACCCATGTTGCTGATTATCACATCCAGTATGCTTACCCCTCTTGTGGGAGTGGTACGTTGTTCCTGGGCCTTTTGGTTTATGGATTCTATGAACTTTTGTCCTACACTGTTGGAGCTAGTATAATGCTCCCAGTCTATGTCTGGGTATTTTCAGTCACCCAATATAATGTGGTTTGGAAGACTTAATATATTCATGTATTCCAGCATAGGCCAGGTGCAGTTCCTGGTGTTGGGACAGTAGTCTGTAGCAGGCTATAAACTGGGGGGCAGTTTTAGCCACTGTTACTTGACCATGGCTAGTCCATGCTGCTTCTTGTTGTGGTACCAACATGGGGGGTGTGGTTATCCTTGACAATTCTTGCTAGTCACCCTTTTTTGTAGCTTGTCCCATGTTTTGAGTCTGTACAGCACAGTATGAGGTGTAACCTGGTAGTGTTAGGGTGCTGTTGTGAGCCTTGACTCAGTTTTCTGTTACAGCACAGATATCAACATTCTCCATACTGGGTGAGTTTAGACTGCATGCATCTTGCTGTTTCGACTTATCCCTTATCTTATTCTTGTCCCTTCTGATACCTATGGAGATAGGTTTGTGTTTTGAGCCTTACCTATTCAGGGCACACTATGGGTAACAACAGCCTTTGCCAGTATCCATACAGCCTGCACTGATAGGTGCACGCCAGTCCTAGCAGGTGGAGCATCATGTCATGCTCAGTATGTCATCCCAGACTGGCACACATTGGATCCCCTTTGACTAACTGCAATACTTCAGTCAATTTTTGCACTTGATCATCTCATTGTCATATTGTGGTATGACACTTGGTGAGGGTAGGATGTTAGTCAGGGTCCTCAGGTGTGCATATAGTACATGGTGTTACATTACTTAACACATGGCATTCATGCCTCAGGTGGTGCTGCAGGGCTGCCTCTGTCGGATGCGCATATTACACTTCCCTGTACATGTTTGTGAGCAGGTCATGTCATTGTAGGCATCCATGTAATTATTTGAGTGAGTCAGAGGGGGTATCATTCCCAGGGTTCCTACTGAGCCAGTGTATGTGCTATGCGTTGCCTCTTTGCCAAGGCCATGGCATACTGGGCACGCCTCCTTCTGCCTACTGGGGCAGGCTCAGGTTGTTCCTCCTCCGAGTCACGCTCTGCCTGTGATGGCCTTGGCAATGGTGGGGGGCTGTTTGGCCCACCCCTATGCTGGTCCTGCTGCAGCTGTTTTCGCAAGATCATATTATGTAGCATAGCACATACCATGACAATTTGGGTACATGTAGTTGGTGTGTACTGCAAGGCTCCACCAGATGTGTCCAGACACCGGAACCATGACTTGAGCAGCCCAAACACATGCTCTATTACATTATGTGTTTGTGCGTGTGCCTCATTATGGCGTTCCTGTTCAGGTGTGTGTGTGTTTCCGATGGGTGTCATCAGCCACGGCTCCAGTGCATAACCTGCATCCCCTACTAGGTGTCCGTGCGGGATGTCCCCATTGGCAAATGTCTGGTACAGCTGCGTCAAATGCCAGATGTGGGAATCATGGTAGCTCCCAGGACAGCCAGCACACACATTCATTATTATGCCCTGGGCATCACACACGACCTGGCAGTTGATGGAGGGGAAGCCCTTGTGGTTGATGTATGCCCTACCCTGCTCACTAGCTGGTGCTTTGATGCGTATGTGCGTGCAGTCTATTGCACCCACTACCTCAGGGTATTCCGCTATTTGCTGGAAGAGTCGCATATTGCTGGCCAATACCTCACGGGCATTGGGGAAATATACATGATCACTGACATGTGCTGACATGGCATCCAGGAATTGGTGCAGTACCCTGGAGGCTGATGCCTGTGATATCCCCATCATATCACCAGTTGGTCTCTGGAAGGTACCTGTTGCTAGTATTCTTAGGCCAACACATACCTTGGTTTCCACTGGGATGGGTTCCCCTCTGTTGGTTCTGTGTGTGAGGCGTGGCCTGCACAGCTCCACTATTTGCTGCAGGAGGTCTCTGCCCACTCTATAGCGCTCTACTATCTCCAGCTCATGTAACCCATGGTAGGTGACCCTGGGCCTGTACACTCTTCTCCGTCTCCTCACTGTGGGTTGTCTGGCACCATCTGCATTGTCACCACCCTCAGCAAGTCGTCTATGTCTCATTATTACAGCTATGGCAGCCCCTAACATTTCTGCTCTGAGTTCAGCTTTTTCAGTTTTCACTTCTAATAGCTTACTCCTGTCTTGCAGTGTCTCTTGAGAGAAACATCCTGCACTGCTGTTTGCAGAGTTTTAAGTGCTGGGCTGGGCTACTATTCTGCCTGTGTAATTGCCTGCTTCTAATTGTTTTCACCTGCTAGCTTCAACAGTATTCCCTTCTAACTTCCTACTAAATCTGTTGCTTCCTTTTTCCTCTCTGTTTCCTCAGGGAGGAACCATGTGCAAACCAGCAGAAACACACTCACAGTGACTTACACACGCGCACACATGCTTACACGGTTCAGAATCTGCTTATTCGGATTAAAACGCATGCACACCCATGCAAACAGTGTTAAACATCTCCCAACACGCTCCCACATGCTCAGTCTGCCTTACACACGCGCACACTGCCTTACTCACGCTTCATGGCGCACACACGTGCGCATGCACGCCCAGCAAGAAACTTCGGTGTAGGCAACAGTGTACACCTTCCATTTCTTGACTTTCTCATGCTTATCTAGTGGCACACCTCTTTCCATGATATCTGTCTGACATCTGTCATGTAACTCTGACCTCCAATGAACTGCATTTCTTTCTACCATTCCCCCCTGTGATGTCACCTATCTCCTACTCTGTTCCTCCCCCTTCTGTAACTCTTACACTACTCAGACTGTGCTCATTTGCTATGTGACAGTGGAATTCAGTATCCTAACACTCATTTGCATCAGATTGCCTACTAATGCTTAGTTACATTTCTTAGACTCAGCTTCCTCCCTTAGCAACCACTACACGGTGGCCATGTTGGTTTTGGTGTGCTGGTCCCTGCATTGACATTCCATGTATTGCATAAAACCCACATTTGTGGGTTTATAACCTTCGTTTTTATGTTTTATACAGTGCAGCCCGTTTGCGCGGGGCTGCACTGGGTTTAAACATCGGCAATCGCCGAAAAAAAATTATATTTTTAATATATTTGCATCAGGTTACTTTGCCAATGGCCACATATTTGGCCATTGGTATGCTGCCTGACACATATGCACCCTTTATTTGGAGCTGACATGGCTCCATTGCAGTTTTTGCAGAAACATACTCAGTTGTCAACTGAGTACATTTCTGCAGCTAAAACGGCTCTTACACGGGCTGTTCTGGGCTTCCTGGATCGCTAATCATCCTCATTTGCATGCTATTCGGCTGCAAGTGAGGTGATTAGCTTATCCACGCCCACTCCGTGTAAGAGACGTTTTAGCTTTTCTCTTACATGGACTTTGGGCTGTTCCTGGATCGCGAAGGCTGCATGGAGTCTTACACTACTCTTAGACTCCGTGCAAGCCTTCGTGAATCTGGCCCTGTTTCTGTATAATTGTAGATGTGAAAGTTCTTTTTGGAAAATACCACTTTATTACTAACCATTATGTTGTTTCCTGGCAGTGTAGTGTTAGTAACAGAAACAATGGGGGCATTATGCAATATTTCCCCTTATTCTAAAATAGTCCTCTGTGTGATGGTTGTATTTTGTGTGTAACTCCTTACTTGGGTGGGTAATGTTGTTTTCCCTGGTATCTGGGTGTGTTACCACTGGCTCTCTCTGTGTATGAGGGGTGTGTTTGAAGGTTCCTTATACTCTCTGACATGAGGAACACATTTATAGATATCTTTGGTTTTTGGATGATATTTTTATAGTCTGGAAAGGTCCTCAGGAATTGATTTCCCAGTTTATGGAGTTCTTAAACCAGACCACAAAATTTCTGGCCTTGACTTATATATCTGGTACTGATGAGGTTCATTATTTGGATATTTGTATTAGGAAGGAATACCTAAACCAGAGATATACATCACAGGTGTATCGAAAAAAAATGTTTTTCCAATTCTTATTTACACTATGATAGTAATTACCCCTTCTTTCAAAAAAGAATCATAGTAAAGGGCCAGATGGTCAGGAGAGCATGTATGACATCAGAAAAGGATGACTTCATTAAGGAATTCGACTATGTTCAAACCTTGCAAGAAAAAACAGAAGTTACTGGCAAAGACACAAAAACGTCCAGAAAGCAGTCTCTGTAATAAATAGAAAAAAGGACGCTGACAGCTGTAGATATCCAACAAGGCCTTTACTCAGTGCTGAACACAAGTGCTTTCACTAATAAGCTTCTTCAGGTGTATACTAAGCACTATAGCACACACACCCTTTATACCAGCTGACACATCATAGGTTCACATTCCTGAGATACTCTAATTATCTTAAAGGCACTAAACATATATATTTAAATATATTTTAAAAACACATGTTCTTAACACATTAAACAACACTATAACACACAATATCAATACAATTTACTTAACTTCACATGGAAAAAACATGCATAAGCATTTAATATTCAAAACATTTTAAAATCATATATTACTACCTCCTAAGGGGCCTCTTCTTCAATCTAGGTTTTATAGGGATGCACTCATTCAGCCCATGCCCCTCTGTGCTTCTTAATTTGGTGATCCATATGGCTTCCAAATTTTCTGTTCTATTACAAATATCTCCTTGTCTTAAACTTTCTTGCAACAGTCAGATAACCCTAAAACTAAACACATGTGAACTATCTGTAGCAGCTACATGTTTGGAAAGGGCATTGGTCTGACTCCCTTTCCTGATGTTATATATATGTTCCCTGATACGCTCTCTAAAATATCTGTCTGTCTTGCCCATGTAGAATTTGGAACATACTCTACAATGTGGATGATGTTTTTATTCTGTGGGAGGGGGATGTAGATGGTCTTAGTAGATTCTTGAATTTTATTAATAGTTCCACGGATTTTTTACATTTTACACATAGAGTGTCACATGAAGAGTTAGATTTTTTGGGTGTAGTTATTGTGAGAGATGTTAATGGGTCTATTTTTACTAAACTGCATAGGAAGGATTGTCATGTGAATCACCTCCTCCACAGGAGCAGTGCACATCCACCTCATGTTTTTAAGAATGTTATTGTTAATCAAGCTATGCGGGCCTCAAGATTAAATGTGAGAGATGTAGATTTTAACAATGAGATGGATAGAGTTGTTGGATTTTTGAAGGAAAGAGGGTACAATGAAAGGGCTCTGATTGAGCAGGTGCCCGTAGTGACTCAGAAGTGAGGTTTGGAAGCAAAACCATATTTTTCTAATAAGAGAGTTCCAGTGGAGAATTCCAAAGTAGACAAGAAGGAAACTAAACTGAGAATGTCCCTGAAATACACTAATGATATTGGCAGGTACACTGAGATTATTAAGAAGCACTGGCAAGTATTACTTACAGATAATATCATAGCGGGCCTGGTTGATGTGGTACCTAGATTTAGCTATAGGAATGAGAAGTCCATTAAAAGGAGGTTATGCTATCCAAAGGAGAATAGAGTGCAAGTTGCTCCTACAGGTACTACTGAATGTGGCGCTTGCAACTGGTGCAGTTATATATACACAGGTAATTCCTTTTACCATCCAGATCAAAATAAGGAATATTTTTTTCATGTTTCTGCCACATGCAATAGTAGACATGTGGTCTATCTTGCCAGTTGTAGAGTATGTTCCAAATTCTACATTGGCAAGACAGACAGATATTTTAGAGAGCGTATCAGGGAACATATATATAACATCAGGAAGGGAGTCAGACCAATGCCCTTTCCAAACATGTAGCTGCTACAGATAGTTCACATGTGTTTAGTTTTAGGGTTATCTGTCTGTTGCAAGAAAGTTTAAGACAAGGAGATATTTGTAATAGAACAGAAAATTTGGAAGCCATATGGATCACCAAATTAAGAAGCACAGAGGGGCATGGGCTGAATGAGTGCATCCCTATAAAACCTAGATTGAAGAAGAGGCCCTTAGGAGGTAGTAATATATGATTTTAAAATGTTTTGAATATTAAATGCTTATGCATGTTTTTTCCATGTGAAATTAAGTAAATTGTATTGATATTGTGTGTTATAGTGTTGTTTAATGTGTTAAGAACATGTGTTTTTAAAATATATTTAAATATATATGTTTAGTGCCTTTAAGATAATTAGAGTATCTCAGGAATGTGAACCTATGATGTGTCAGCTGGTATAAAGGGTGTGTGTGCTATAGTGCTTAGTATACACCTGAAGAAGCTTATTAGTGAAAGCGCTTGTGTTCAGCACTGAGTAAAGGCCTTGTTGGATATCTACAGCTGTCAGCGTCCTTTTTTTTATGTTCAAACCTTGCTTTAGAAAAGAGGCTATCCAGAGGACCTTATAAAACCTATTAAAACTGAAGTTCTCACTGGGTGGGGAACAAATTACTTGGCCCTTCTTAGACATGGCTTGGATGGTGGATTGATTAATGCTTTGGAAAGTAATAGAGTAAACCCTTCACACTTTGATTGTCATGTACCACCCTTAGCTATTACCTTTAATCGGGATACAAGTTGGATAAGAAGGCCATTAATAGTGTTTGGGACATGTTTAAAGAATGCCAAACAGACTTGGGGTGTTCAATAACCGGTTGCAATAAACCTATAGGAGAGATTATAATCTTAAAGATATTTTTGAAAACAAGAAGCTACATGAGGATGGTAACATGGTGGGGAAAAGGGGAACCTACAGATGATGAAGGTGTTCCCAATGCACTTTTTCAGCTAATGTAGATATGGTACACCTACCCAGTCAGGCTTTGACATTAAGGACTTTGGGTTACTACACCTGTTTTACCAAAGGAGTGGTTTACTTTGCTTATTGTAATGCCTGTTGGGTGTTTTATGTGGGTAAAACCGAGAAGAACTTATGGTGTAGGATATGCCAGCATATGTACAACATTAGTCGAAAAAAAGACACCGATGCTTTGTTTAGGCATATTCTCCAATGTGATAGAGCTGATTTCAAATTTTGGGTATTAGAGTATGTTAAGCATGATGACAGGGGAGGTGACTGGGAAGCCAAGCTTGAATTTAGGAAATTGATGTGGCAATTATACCTCAATGCCTGTGTCTTACCAGGACTCAATGCTCATACCTCTATTGTACCAGCTTTAAAACTGAGAGCGGTTAAGTTAAAATGATTATCATTTACTTTTCCACATTTTATTTTAAAAGTTGATTTTTTTTATATAAATGCATTTTTTATGAATATTTAAATGCAAATTTGTACAGCATTTTATATTTTTTGTGTCATTGTTTTATTGACTTGGTTTTTAACCAATGAATGTGCTTGTTTGACTATTTAAATGGGGAGGAAACACATTTTGTTGATTCGGATGAAGTTTCCAGTTTAGGAGATGAAAACACTTCATCTTGCTTTGGTATTGGAATAAAGAGTGGATTAATATCATGGTGTTTCATTTATTGTGGAAGGACAGCCTTTACTGGTACTTGCAACTGAACGACTTTTGGTTTACTAGTTTGTGTTTTCCCTTTGGTTGTCCATCTGTTGTTATTGGTTTATTTATCATGGACACGCAATGTATCTGAGGAGTCCCCCAGTCTAACAGCACCAACAGGACCTTTATAGGCAAATTAACTAAGCGTATACAAACTTTTTCGTAAACCAATGAAGCTTTTTTCAATTTACAGTCTTCTATTCCGTGTGGGTAAGAAAGCCATAGTAACCAGGCAGTGACATCACATCCCAGAGACAGTCGTTTGGGTTTACCAGCATCACCGAGAAGGGAATATGGTCATTTTGGAGCAAGGAGACACCACTGAATCAGGCAGTGTTAACCGCAATGGATTTACCAATGAACGTATTCATTTAGAGCATTATCAGGACATTGATGTAAATGCTTGACGTAACAAGAGTTTTGTTTGCACAGAGACTAATGCTGGTAGGTCTACCCACAAAAATGTATCTTACAAAAGCAAATGTAATGATTTAAAGACCAAAATGCTAAAACATAGCAATTTATTACTAGACATTTTTTTTAATGAATATATTCAATGGAACTATGTTCCCAAGGGGCTTAGACTGGTTAAGTTCCCTAACAATGTTGAGCCTGGCTAGGAATTTTTTAAGGAGGTTGTGAGTATTTTGAATGGTTGTGGTCTTGCTCTTTTAAAGGCTATGGTAAATAACAATGAGAAAATTATTGTGAAATTGAAATGATATTTATATTTTAATTCAAGAAATATATGACACTTTGTTGTTTTCCATTAATGAACACAAACGTGAATATTTGTTGATTTTTCAAGATGTGGATAAAGTGAATAATAAGAACTATGAAAGGAAATTAATCAAGTTAGATAGGGATCACAGGGATTATTCTAATGGAACAGCATACCCTATTAGTGTTAAACAAACACAAAAGACTTTCAATGTTAACCGCTCTTCAGGTAGAGGTTACAGGTTTAATAACAGTTAAAAGAGGGACCCTGACCCCACAGGAACATTGACAACAGTTATAGAGAGATACACGAAAACACCTGGGTGGGGGTGTTAGACATGAAGAAGCCCCTTTGGGGGAAGAGAGTCCCAGGAGATCAGAGAGTATAAGGAACCTGCAAACTCACCCCTCATATGCAGAGGCGGCCAGTGGTTACACACCCAGATACCGGGGTAAACAACGTTATCCACCCAAGAAAGGAGTTACCCACAAAATACAATCCTCACACAAAGGACTATTTTAGAACAAGGGGAAATATTGCATAATGTCCACATTGTTTCTATTACCAACACTGTACTGTCTGGAAACAACACAATGGTTATTAATAAAGTGGTATTTTCCCAAAACAACTTTCACATCTACAATTATACAGATACAATTATTAATGGTGACTTTTTCACCCTTTTTAAAAAAGGTTTTATGTTTGTTCCGGCAAACAAGGGTGATTTATCAAAAGTAATTCTTGACATTAAATTATTTGATTGGAAATTAAATTTGGAAAATATGTTTCAGGATCAACCATTGGTAAACCAATCACATGGTTTGACAAAGAGAAGTATTTTTAACCCTCCCTTTCACCAGGAACTCAGTAATTTTGAGAGCCTGGTTATTAGTGAGTTTAGACAGCAAGAGGGTAAGAATAAAAGAATAAAATTTGCCAATAGCCTTACAACCCAGGAGAGACAAGTACTTACTACAATAACACAAAATAGTTCATTGCGGGTAATAAAAGCTGACAAAGGAGGGGTAGTGGTGTTGATGGAAAACATGATGCATGTGGCTAAAATGATGTAGATATTGAATTTAGATTCTATATATTCTATTGTTTCTAAGAACGAGCTCAAAATAGCTTACAGAAAGATTGATTTGTTCATCGAGGACAACTTGTTGCAAGGTTTAATTGATGAAAAGTTATTAAACTTCTTTAGAGTGCAAACACCATATATTCCTGGGATCTTCAGTATTCCAAAGGTCCACAAGGACATATTAAATCCACCACTAAAGCCCATTGTTACATCTGAAGGGTCTAAAACCCAACCGTTGGCTATTTTTGTAGATAAAAAACTAAAACCCTTCTATAAATTGTACTTGCCTATTCTAGTCAATTCCTGGGATTTTTTGAATAAAATAGGTCAGCTGGACTATAATGAAAACTTTTTATTTCTGACAATTGATGTCAAGGATTTATTTTCAGTTATACCCCACAGTACCAGTCTGGAGTGATTTGAGTACATGTTGATGCAATTTGATTTTTTATCAGGCAACAACTTCAGGTTAGTACTTGAGAATATGGAGTTAGTTCTCAAAAACTATTTTTTGTATTTCCAGGGGGAATACTATCACCAGTTAAATGGTGAGGCTATGGGCTCTTCTTGTGTCCCTATATTTGCAGAGTTTGTTATGTTATACTGGGAGAAACATTTTGTATTTGAATCCATTTTCAAGGAACACATTTATAGATATCTTCATTTTTTATTGTCTGGAAAGGTCCTCAGGAATTGATTTCCCAGGTTATGGAGTTCTTAACCAGACCACAGAATGTCTGGCCTTTACTTATACCTCTGCTACTGATGAGGTTCATTATCTGGATGTTTGTATTAGGAAGGACTACCTAAACCAGAGATACACATCACAGGTGCATTGGAAAAAATGTTTTTCCAATTCTTATTTACACTATGAAAGTAATCACCCCCTTCTTTCAAAAAAGAAACATAGCAAAGGGCCAAATGGTCAGGATAGCATGTATGACATCAGAAAAGGATGAATTAATTAAGGAATTGGACTATGTTCAAACCTAGTTTTTACAAAGAGGCTATCCAGAGGACCTTATAAAACCTATTAAAACTGAAGTTCTCACTGGGTGGGGAACAAATTACTTGGCACTTCTTAAACATGGTTTGGATGGCAGATTGATTAATGCTATGGAAGGGAATACAGCAAGCCCTTCACACTTTGATTCTCGTGTACCACACTTAGCTATTACCTTTAAAAGTTGTGTAAGAAGGCCATTAATAGTATGTGGGGCATGTTTAAAGAATGCCAAACAGACTTGGGGTGTTCAATAACCGGTTGCAATATACTTATAGGAGAGATTATAATCTTAAATATATTTTTGAAAAGAAGAAGCCACCCGAGGATGGTGACATGGGGGGAAGGGGAACCCACAGGTGTGGAAGGTGTTCCCAATGCACCTTTTTTGCTAATGTAGATATGGTACACCTGTCCAGTCGGGCTTTGAAATTAAGGACTCTGGGTTACTACACCTGTTTTTCCAAAGGAGTGGTTGACCTTGCTTATTGTAATGCCTGTTGTGTTTTTTATGTGGGTAAAGCCAAGAATAACTTAAGGTGTAGGATATACTAGCATATGTATGACATTAGTCAAAGAAAAGACACCAATGCCTTGTTTAGGCATGTTCTCCAGTGTGATAGAGCTGATTTCAAATTTTGGGTTTTAGAGTGTGTTAAACACAATGACAGGGGAGTTGACTGGGAAGCCAAGCTTGAATTTAAGGAATTGATGTGGCAATTACGCCTCGATGTCTGTATCTTCCCAGAACTCAATGATCATACCTCTATTATACCAGCTTTAAAACTGAGAGCAGTTAAGTTGAAATGATTATTATTTACTTTTCACCATTTTATTTTAAAATTAGATTTTTTATATAAATGCATTTTTATGAATATTTAAATGCAAATTTTTACAGCATTTTATATTACTTGTGTCATTGTTTGATTGACTTGGTTCTTTTACCACTGAATTCATTTGTTTGACTATATAAATGGAGAGGAAACACATTTTGTTGATTCTGATGAAGATTCCTGTTTAGGAGATGAAAGTGTAAATCTTGCTTTAATATTGGAATAAAGAGTGGATTAATTTGGGTTCCTATTACGTTGTCGAATGACAACAATGTTGAACGCTCAGAAAAGCGAAACTGCCACATTTCGAAGTTCAGATTGTGGGATCGCAGTACAGTGAAGATTGGAATATTTGCCCTTTCCTCACTCTAGTGTGATCTCAAAGTTGGTATATATATTTAGCGGGGTGTGGGGGGGCACAGCCCCCCCACAATAAAAGTTTCAATATTTGGCAGTTTCTCTCTTATGAGCATTCGAAATTGTTGTCATTCAACAACGTAATATGAACCCGATTAATTTAGTGGTATTTTGTTTACTGTGGAGGGACAGCCTTTATTGGTGCCTGAAACTGAAGGACTTTTAGTTTAGTAGTTTGTGTTTTCCCTTTGGTTGTCCATCTGTCGCTGTTAGTTAAAAATTTCACAATAAATAAATTAATAGCACAAAGATGTAATGTGGAAAAGAAAATTAGTAAAGGAGAAGTTAAAGAAATAGAAAATGAAGTTATGGAGTGCTTGTCAAGTGGAGCATTTAATGTAGAAGGCCTAAAACAGACTACACCACAGCATGATCGAGTGAGTCCACAGAACAAGGAAAAGCAAGAAGATCTGGAGACAAGTGAAGAAGAAATATGGACATGGGAAAGGAAAAGAGATTTAATATGATGTAATATTTATGCAAAGGAGAAAGCAAAACTAACCAATACAAAAAGAGCAGCACCAAAGATATTTGAAGAGAAATACAGGCAAAGGAATCTGGATATGGAAAACTTTACAATGCAAAAAATAAGAAGACTAAGAGGAAAAGCAGAAAAACAGATTAGTAATGGAGAAGTCAATGAAATAGAAATTGTGGTTCTGGAGTAGCTGCAAAAAGAAGGATTCATTGTAGAAAATCGAATGCAGAAAGCATCACAACAGGATAGAGCAAAGGATATCCAAATTAAGGGGAAACCAGTGGAACAGGAAGCAACTGGCCAGGTGCCATATCAAGATATTTTGAAGCCTTCCACACGAAACCAGTATAAACGTTCACTTGAAGCTAGACAGCAAGGAAAGGAACAGGAAACTGTGGAAACTCTGATGCAGTCAATGTTGAGAAGTGATAGGCCAGTGAGTTCCCATATGAAAGAAAAACAGATGACACATGATGAAAATAAAGAGAATGTGCTTCAGGAAGATGCTATAGAACTTTTTATAGAATGCCCACAGGAAACGGAAAACAAGGGATGTGCCCTCAGCTTGGAAGAATATGAGCAGAGAGAAGAATTGCTTGATTTGATGGACATGGATAGATATATTAAGATCAATGAGAGAAATAGACTGCAGAAGGTCAATAAAACCCAAAAAGTAAGAAATCTGTTAAAACAAATGAATGCAGTAATTAGGATTGTCCATAGAGATCCATGTGATATAACAGATGTAAACAGGATATATTACTGTGCTACTAAATTAATAACTGATAAAGTTCTACCACAATGTCACAGGGTAGTGAAGGAAAGTAAGGGGAGAAATTGAATACCATCATGGAAGTATCAAATAGAGAAAACTATAAAGCAATTAAGATAAGAAGTGTCACTGTTAGAGGATTATAGAATAAGGAATAGATCAACAAAAATACTAAGAAAGATAGATGTGATTAAAGCAATGCACAGTATTAGAACAGACCAGGATCTATCATGCGCTATCGCAAATAACAAACTAAAAATTTCAGCACAGCAGAAAAACTTAGAAGATACACAGATAAATATAAGAGAAAAGTGTAAAATAAGCAATTTATTGATGATCTAAAAATGTCTTATAGAGAATTGGGAAATAAGGTAAAAGGAATTGAAAGACTGCTAAAAAAAAGAGGAAGTAGATACATTTTTGAGAACTATCTATGAAGATCCTGTAGAACATAACAAAGATGCTAAATGGATAGAAGAAGTAAAAGAAAGAATAAGAAGTTTAAAGGTAAAGGATATGAAATGGGATGAAATAACAGCCAGAGAGATTGAAACAAAGTTAAGAAAACCCTCTAACTGGAACCCCCCCCCCCAGTCCAAATGCAGTACCTAACTTTTGGTTAACAGTATTAACATATTTGCATGAGGATTTAGCCATGAGTAAGAACTATTTATATGCACAAACTGAACAGACACCACACTGGCTAACAACTGGCAAAACAATGCTCTTACTTAAGAGTGAACCTGCAAGCTACCCTAAAAATTATAGACCAATAACTTGCCTTCCGACGACATATAAACTATACATGGGAATTGACGCCAACAGAGTTTATAGTAATTTATAAGAAAACTCAATTATGGCAGTAGAACAAAAGGTGAATAAAAGAAAGTCATATGGAACAAAGGATCATTTTTTGTTAAATAATGTTATAGTGGAGAACTGTAAAAGGGGGAAGAATCTAAGTATAGCATAGATTGACTACAAAAAAGCATTTGATATTATCCCACATTCATGGATAAAAGAGTGTTTAAAAATGTATAAGATACACCCTACACTAATTGACTACATTACAGTAACCATGAAACAATGGCAGGCCACTTTTCAATTAAGCCACGATACAGGACAGATTATTATCCCAGGGATAAAAATTCTAAGGGGGATATTCTAGGTTGACTCTTGGTCACCATTGCTATTCTGCCTTTCCATTAAGCCATTAAGCTGTTTACTTAACACTTAGGCCATGGCTACAATTTGACTCCTAGAAAACAACAAAGTCTAATGACTTCTCATCTTCTCTTTGTCAATGATTTAAACTGTATAGCTCATCAGATGAGGAACTGAACGCATAGCTGCAGGTTGTCAAAATTTTTTCAGATGATACTAGAATGTCATTTGGTCTTGATAAATGTGCAAAAGCAACCTTTAAAAAAGGAAAACTGCAACACCAGGAAAACATCAGTTTGGGGCAAGAATGTGATATAAAAGAACTTGAGCAAGATGGAGTGTATAATTGCTAGAAAAATATGTATTAGTAATATGCATGCTTAGTGCATTTGAGGTTTAAAAGGGTTACATTTATTCTGTTCACACTGCATGAATCTGCACAGCTATTAGAAACATAACAAGGAGCATTTGATTTCTGCTAATGTCATGAAAATAATAATAAGTGTTTAATTTCTACTAGTGTCTTGAGACTTAACAAAGAATTATTGATTTTCTGCTTATGCCATGAGAAAGTACACGGCTGCTAGAAGCTATTGTAATGAAAACAAAGGCTGCGCGAAAGTATAAACCGTAGTCAGCATTACTTGTGCCTAAGCTAGAAATGTACCTTAAATCTAGGCAAAATGTAACACATATATTAGAACTGCACAATTGAAGAATAGACCGTTTGTGGTGGGCTAAAATAAGCCCTAAGGCCAGGTTGTTTTTCTCAAATATTTTGTAAATCAGCAGTTATTCTCAACTAGTCAGCAATTAGTCTAGTAACATTTTCTGTAGAACAATACAGAAAGCTGTGTCTAACTACGTCAATAGAATAGTAACATTTTCTATGTGACATGGAAAGAACTGTATAAAAGTACCACACTAATCATTAATGTTCAGACAAACCATTCTGCCAGCATGCTTTGTCTCCTTGCTGCAAGTTAATAAAGGGTGCCTTACTTGAACCTTACGTGAATTGGTCTTTGAAGTTTTTTCCTTTGACAGATTGGTCCTTCGGACCGGAACCCTCTCTTCACCTCGGATCAGACAAGCCAGGTGGTTGAAACCGTACGGGGAAGAAACCAAATTGGTTCTTCTTATTTGAAAAGCCCTCTGACTGAATTGTCATTCAAAAGAGGCCAGCCACTTTCTGATCTGCGACTGAAGGACGGGTCTCCACGAATCAGGTGATCAATCACATAGGCTCAGGTAAGGTGATTCTACTTTTTCCTGTTTTCTGTTTTAGATCAGGGACCAGATTTGTATTGTTTTTGTCAAGACCGTATTTTTGCTTACAAGTCAGGGACAGACAAGATTACTGTCTTATCATAGATCAGGAGAAACAGAATAAGTAGGCAGTCATTCTGAAGAGACTATAACAAAATCCGTGGTACCACATTAAAAATAAGAGAAGTTACATAACAATCAAAAGGGTAGAACAAAATGGGTAATAATTGCACAAAAAGACCCCAAAATCTGCCGCTAACAGAAGACGCAAAATACATGCAGTCGCAGTGCACCAACAATATTAAATATTATTCAAAATGGGTTAATAAGTATGAATTCGATGGAAAATTAGAAAAATCCTCGCTTATCAAACTTGTAAAACAGCTCAAAACTGATTCCAAAGGTCGGGTAAAAAAGCAACGCCAATTAGGAATTCCTCAGGCACACAGGTGGATTGAGGAAGTAAACCGCAGGGAACAAAAGAACAACAATTCAAAAACAATGTTTTTAGATAAGGAGGACAATAACTTAGTAATAGCATCGGCCCCTCCGCCTCCCTTACCAGAATATGAAGCAAGTGAACAGGTTAGTCCACCCCCATGATATCCTGTTGTCACTGAAAATAGAGACATTATAAAAGTAAAACCATTTATTAGAGATCCCATCAGGACCAGGTCTCGAACAAAGGCAGGTAACTTAAATGAAGGCATTGAATTATATCAAATGGTTAAGAATTCACGATCTATGATGAAGAAGAAATGTGCCCACTTATAGAAGTACCCAATCCTCAGGCAGGACAAGATAATCAGGACCCAACTATTTTAGTGTATAGACCCTGGACTCCGGAAGATATCCGGAAAGCCACTGAGGGGAAATTCTCCATCCAAAAGTTAATTTTAGAAAATTCTCAGAAGATTTACAGGGAATGAGGCTGAGTTATAACCTAAACGGAGAAGAGGTAGAAAAAGTAGTTAGACAAATTGTGGGGCCAGATTGGCACATGATTAGTGGCAACTGGAATCCCCGTGATGCTACACAAAGACCCCTCCCACATAGCAGCGCAGAATTAGACAACAGAGTAAAAGGTCTTACAGATCGCATCTCTGAAAAATGGAAGCCTAGGGCAGACTGGACTTGCATTATTCAATGCATCCAACAAGAAAGTGAAACTATTGACCGGTATTATGCCAGACTATTAGAATGTTTTAACAACCACTGTGGAACGCAGGTTCCTGAAGATCAAACACAAGATTCCCCATATGAACAGCAGTTAAAGAATGCATTTTTAAAGGGCAGTATTGCACCTATAAGCAGTTTTATTACAAAACACATGGTAGACCATCGTACAAGCAGGTTACAGTCATTACTTGAATATGCTAGGCATGCCGAAAGGCATTTTAATAGCAAAAAGAAAAAGAAAGCTCAAGTATTTTCTGTAGAAGATGGAGCAGAAGTTTATGTAGTACAGTCCAGGAAAAAGGGCAAGAAAAATGCACAGGGAAACAAGCAATCTGATCAGCGATCAGAGGACTTTGAAGGGCGAAAGAAAAGGGGAGAACGTTTCAAATGCGGTAAAAAGGGACACTTGGCAAAGGATTGCAGGAAAAATAAGAGGGCAACCACGGAAGACAAGGAGGGTGAGGACTGACTATATGGTAGTCAGGAATCACTAGAAGGGGATAGCAGAGAAAGGACAAATGAGAATGTGATAGAGGGAGTAGAGGATGTTACAGAAGAGACAGAGGAAGTGCAAGAAGTTAGTGACAATGAAGAAAATGAAATATTAGACCTAGCTTTATTGAGTTTGGAGCTCTATTTAGCAGACACAAAACCAGAAGTTACACTCCTGGTAGAAGGGAGGGAAGTCAAATTCTTGTGTGACTCAGGGGCATCAGGAACCCTGATACATCCCTCCAAACTGCCAGAAAACAGAGTCACCTGACTACATACTGGTAAAAGCAGCTAATGGACAACTGTATCGGGAGCCCCTCTCCCATAATATTGCAATAACTGATCCAGTTTCAGGATTGACTCAGAAAAGCAAAATTGTTGTTTCTGCAAAATGCCCAGTAACCTCTTGGGCAGAGACCTCATGTAACTATTTGGTATAGCAGTAGTCCCATCCATGCAGGGTATGGAAGCACAGTGACAAATTGATACCTTTGCAGTGCAATCGGGAGGTGAAATGTTTTATTGGTACAGCCAGGACTTGGTTATGACTGGTCCAGGGACTGTGACCGAAGAATTAATGAATGTAGCCATCAGCAAGTTCCCCTCCCTTGACACTGATAAGCAACACCTGTTGCACTGTACCCTGTATTATTGTAACACACCAGGACCTGACAAGGAATATGAGCAAGAATTGTTTAAAAATCATGCAAATAGATTGATATTATGTAACCTGTACTGGGACACAGAAGGGAACAATGTAGCCAGCTGTTCATTGCCCCAGGAGTTCTTTACACTTTATAAATCTAATCGATTACCACATGTTAGCTTAACCAAGAACAAAAATATAGAATGGGCAGACCTAGGAGAAAAAGTCACGAGATGGGAGAAACAGACAGAATTAGAACTGTCAGAACAGGGAATACAAATACAGAAGTTGAATTGGATAACTCAGACCCACCCAGCCATGCACTTGCAGTCTAGCAAGGACAGCTGATTAGCACTCCTATTAAAGGAGAAAGAGAATGCCTTACAAAATATACCAGAAACTCTCTGGTCAACAGGAAAATCAGATGTAGGACTTATTCGTACAGTGGGACTAGTAACTATCATGCCAAAGTCAGTATTTAAACCACAAAAAATACAGTATCCCTTCAGAAAAGATGCAGAGGCAGGGATAAAGCCTATTATAGCAGCCTTACTTAAAGGAGGGATACTAGTAGAATCTCCCGATTCACCATGTAACACACCCTTATTTCCAGTTAAAAAAGCAAATGGAGAATGGCGTATGGTCCAAGATTTACAAGCTGTAAATGATGCAGTAATACCAAGGGCACCTACAGTGCTGGACCCACACACCCTGTTGAATGATTTAAAACCTCAACAGAAGTATTTTTCTGTGGTAGACATCAGCAATGCATTCTTTTTGATATCGATACACCCTGACAGCCAGTATTGGTTTGCATTCACATTTCAGGGGAAAAGGTACACATATACGCGACTACCACAGGGGTATTGTGAAAGTCCAACAATATTCTCACAAGAAATGGCAAGCAACTTGGTGGGATTCACCCCACCAAGAGGCAGTCAGATTTTACTTTACGTTGATGACATCTTGCTGGCAACCCCCAACCAGCAAGATTGTAGAGAAGATACCATAGCGCTATTATGATTCTTAGCCAATGAAGGGCATAAGGTAAATAAAAATAAACTGCAGCTTTGGAAAAAACAAGTCAAATACCTGGGATATGTAATATCCAAGGAAGGTAGAACATTAGATGAGGACAGAAAAGTAGCAATATTGCAAGCACCAAAACCCACTACCAAGAAGGAAATTATGTCCTTCCTGGGTACAACTAATTTCTGCCAGAGCTGGATTCCAAGCTATGCTTTGGAATCTGCACCGCTAACTGACCTTATATATAAGAAGCCTATGGCAGCGCAGGATTTATTACAATGGACACCAGAAGTAGAATCTGCTTTCTGCAAATTGAAGCAGTTAATAGCATCCTCATTAGTTCTAGGATTACCAAACTACCATAAACGTTTTTTCCAAACTGTAGATTGTAAGCAAGGTTATATGACATCAGTGTTAACACAACAGCATAAGCAATGCCCCATTGCTTACTATTCATCACAACTAGACCCAGTGGCATGGTCCTTACCCCACTGTGTACAAACAGTAGTTGCAGCTGCAATGGCAGTAGAGGCTTTGGCCTCAGTAGTTTTATTCCACCCTCTCACTTTAAGAGTGCCTCATGCAGTCACAATTATTTTACTGCAAGAGAAGGTAGCATATCTTTCCCCTGCTAGGCATCTTTCCTGTATGACCATATTGTTGAGTCAGCCTCATATGACAATTGAACGATGCACGACTTTGAACCCTTCTACCTTGCTCCCGATCCCTGCAGATGGCACACCACACCGCTGCTTGCAGGTAATTGAGCAAAAGACACTACCTAGAAAAGATCTCATGGATGTCCCCTTGGATGATGCCGAGGTGACATACTACGTGGATGGTTCGTGCAAAAAGGGGTCCTGCAGGACAGAACCTAGTAGGATATGCAGTAGTTTCTGACACTGAGATTATAGAAGCAAAACCTTTACCACACAACTTATCTGCACAGGCAGCAGAATTGATTGCTTTGACACGGGCATGTACCTTAGCAAAGGGTAAATGTGTAAAAATCTTTACTCAACAGCCAGTACGCTTTTTCTACTGTACATGTTTTTGCGCAACAGTGGAAAAACCGGGGCATGATAACATCTACTGGCAAACCTATAAATCATGCACAGTTTATTTTAGATCTTTTAGAATCTATTCAGTTATCTCAGAAAGTAGCTATTTGTAAATGCACAGCTCATACCAAGCAACAAGATAAAATTTCAAAAGGTAATGCAAGAGCTGATACAGCTGCAAAACAAGCAGCTTCTGAAGTATTTCTTTTAAATGCGGAACTACAACCCTCTGAAATTTTATACCTAGAAATGTTAAAAACAATGCAGACACTCACTACGCAAGCTGAAAAACAAAGATGGGTAAAACGCAGAGCAATTCTTGAAAAGGGGCTGTACATCTCTAAAGAAGGGAAACCGATACTACCATCTAATTTGTTTAGATATGCAGCTTTGTTGAGCCATGGGAAATGCCATGTCTCAACAGGTGGGATGGTACAGCTGGTGAACCAGGTGTTCACAACGTACGGATTTACAAACTACTCTAAAAAAATTTGTTTGATGTGTCAAATTTGTAATAAACATCATGCACAGGGGGCATTAAAGCCCAAGCAAGGGAGTTTCCCTACACCACCATATCCATTTCACACTATCTGTATGGATTTCATAGAATTGAACAAATGTGAAAATAAGAAGTATTGTCTTGTCATTGTAGATATGTTTTCCAGATGGGTGGAAGCCTTTCCAACCAAAAATCCAGATGCAGCCACGGTGGCAAAAGTACTTGTCAAAGAAATCATCCCTAGATTCGGCATTCCAGAAAGGATCTACAGTGACAATGGTACACACTTTGTAAACACAAACCATACAGCAGTTAAGTAAGCATTTTGGTATTTCTTTAAAAAAATCATTGTGCATACCATCTGCAATCTGCAGGGCTAGTTGAAAGGCATAATGGTATATTAAAAAACAAATTGAGAAAGTTAATAGCTGAGACAGGAAATAATTGGCTGTATTGTTTGCCCCTGGTGCTGTTGAGCATGAGAACTGTTCCGACTGCAAAAGGATTGACTCCTTTTGAAAAACTATTTGGAAGGGCTTATTATACACCACAATGGAAACTTCTCATGTCCTCAGACCAGGAAGCTGATTTTACACTAGCTGAATATATGAAGAAAGTCATGAATTCTAAACATCTGTTGCAGTCAAATTCTGTTTCAGATAGAAAACAAACCGAGACATCAGAGGTGGCAGTGACACCCGGGGACTAGGTGTGGATAAGAGTTGTAAAAAAGAAGAATTGGTCATCACTAAGGTGGGAAGGTCCATACCAGGTGCTTCTTTCAACACCCACTGCAGTAAAGATAGCAGAGCAAGCTTTGTGGATCCACCTGACGCACTGCAAACTAGTTAAGAACTTTGAACTGGACAAAACTCTTACCTCTCCATCGGGGCCCTCAGCACAAAGTCTGGATACAAAGGGGGGTCAGATCAATAGGATTGATCCATCTCAACCCCAGTGAAGAAACCATCAGTGCTAAAGGTCCTATTAGGGTAGAGAGTAAGATCACATGTCAAAAGCAAAAATGATGGAATCCAGGAAAATCCAAATAAAACTACTCGGAAGAGTTGGAGAAAACAGGAATGCAGAACAACAGTTTCCACAGAAGTATTGCATAATCATCCTGTCGACTGTACTAGTGACAATAATCTTTTTGTTGTGGCCATTCCTTTTCCCTGCTACACAAACTGAACTGAATAAGCGTGGAGAGTTGCACGTTGAGTGGCACCCAAACTTCAACACTTACCAGGCAATCAAATATGTGTATGCTGAGACCTTCAATGTTTCGAATTGCTGGATTTGCACAGCTTTGCCAACAGCATACGGGGGGTTATTGTTAACTTCAGTCCCCCTAGGAGCCAACAAGACCTGGGAAAATTTAGTCTGTGATACATCAGATGTTACATCACAAGATAAAGTAGCATTGCACTTGTCTGTTTGACAGAAGGGGACTGTGTGTTTTTACAGTTCAGGTGGGTTGGAGCAATTGCAATGTGACTGCTCCCTATAGATGCTACAATAAAACTGATAACACAGGTTTCTATTGCAACACAAGCTATGATTCATTTTTTGAACTGATGCATAGAACAACTGATGAAGTAAAACATAATGCTGACCTTTATAAACAACTGATTATAGTTGACAAAAAAATGTTTCATCCAGAGCCAGGATATAGTAAAGTTACTACCAAAGCAGAAGACTGCTATTTTGTATGTGGTAGGAAAGCATACAAGTGGTTACCTGAAAACTGGTCCGGCAGTTGTTATTTGGGGTACCTGGTTCCGGCCATACGACACACAGCAGTTTTACCTCAGGGGAAAATTTGGAATGTTCGATGAGAAATCAAGAAGCCTGTCAATCCAGTGGAGCAAATCAATGCGGGCTGGAAAAACCATCATACTGTGGTCCTAGGGAAAAATGGACTGTCACATATGGACTTGGGTGATACCATCATCTCGTGGGCAGGTGTATTGCCAGCATATGGAGCAACAAAATCAATCTGGGAACTGAGAAAACTGTCTAAACTTCTCGAAATAATGAGCAATGCAACCTTTTCTGCTCTAGAATTGGTGACTGATGAACTGACTGCCATGAGAACTGTAGTGCTTCAAAACCGCATGGCTCTTGACTTCACCCTAGTGGTGAGAGGAAGTACTTGAGTGCTGTTCATATATTCCTGACCAAAAACACGAGATAGACAATCACCTTGAAGTAATTCAGCAGGTGTCGGCTATGACCAAGCCAGGACCAAATCCATTGATGGACTTTTTTTAGAGATTGTTTGAGGGGTGGGGCAGTATCCTGATGAAAATCCTGATTGTCATCTGTGTGGGAATGATCCTACTGGTGGTATGTGTGTGCTGCTGCATCCCCTGCATGAAAAGACTGATTAAAGACTTTATAGACATATCAGTTTCAGAAACCTTATACCAAGGTGCTGAACTTGAAGAATTGTTGAAAAATTTAAAATGCTTTCATAAGTTTAAACTGAATGACTCTCTTAACTGCAAATCCTGAGTAGGAAGAGGTTAGGGGGAAGAAAAAACTGTTTATGCTTTTTTGAAAGTAGAATAAAAGTATTAAAAGGGGGGAAATGTTAGAAAAATATGTATTAGTAATATGCATGCTTAGTGCATTTGAGGATTAAAAGGGTTAATACATTTATTCTGTTCACACTGCATGAATCTGCACAGCTATTAGAAACATAACAAGGAGCATTTGAGTTCTGCTAATGTCATGAAAATAATAATAAGTGTTTCATTTCTACTAGTGTCATGAGACTTAAAAAATAGTTATTGATTTTCTGCTTATGCCATGAGAAAGTACACAGCTGTTAGAAGCTACTGATAATGAAAACAAAGGCTGCTTGAAAGTACAAACCATAGTCAGCATTACTTGTACCTAAGCTAGAAATGTACCTTAAATCTAGGCAAAATGTAACACATATATTAGAACTGCACAACTGAAGAATAGAAAGTTTGTGGTGGGCTAAAATAAGCCTCAAGGCCAGGTTGTTTTTCTCAAATATTCTGTAAATCAGCAGTTATTCTCAACTAGTCAGCAATTAGTCTAGTAACACTTTCTGTAGAACAATACAGAAAGCTGTGCCTAACTACGTCAATAGAATAGTAACATTTTCTGTGTGACATGGAAAGAACTGTATAAAAGTACCATACTAATCATTAATGTTCAGACAGACCATTCTGCCAGCATGCTTTGTCTCCTTGCTGCAAGTTAATAAAGGGTGCCTTACTTGAACCTTAAGTGAATTGGTCTTTGAAGTTTTTTCCTTTGACAATAAATAATTGGGAATTGAAGAAGGCTCTGCTATAAAACATGAACAAATGTGAATAAAACTCAGTAAGGAATATTTTAGAAGACTTAAATTCATCCTAAGAACAGCACTGACATCTAGGAACAAGTTCCAAGCTATAAATCAGTTTGCTCTTCCTGTCCTAATGTACAGTTTTTGAGTTATTGACTGGCCCCAAAAAGTGTTGGATAGATTAGATAATAAAATAAGAAGGATGCTTCATGCTCACCAAATGATTTATAAAAAAATCAGTGCATACCAAGATTGTATAGTCCCCATTCCGAAGGAGGTATGGGCCTCCTTGAAATTGATTACATGTATAGATCTGCAATCATGGGACTCCACACATATCTACTGACCTCACAAGATCCAAATGTAGTGAAAGTTTAGAAACATGAGGAGAATAAATCTAAGATCACTTCTCTGCTTAGTTTAGCAGAAGCATATTGACGTCAAGCAGGAATGGAAATCAAACCAGAAGTAGATAAAAAAACAGGCAGCAACTGATGTGCCGAAAAACAAAAGAAAGAATATAAGGTGAAGGACCAGATGAGAAGACAAGAAATGTGGAAAAAACATAAATATAGTTGCAAGTATAGAAAACTTCTGGAAGATCCTCATGTTGATCAAGAACAAATGCAGGAATGGTTAAGGAGAGGTGAATTCAGACCAAGAAATGAAAGGTTAATACTGGCAGCCCAAGATAGTGGGCTATGTACATGCTGGTTTACAAAGTCCATTGAACATGTGGGATAAACAGACAAATGTATGTTTTGTAAAACCGAATTGGAAACAGTCACGCACCTTGTTGCTGGTTGCGACACACTAATGGTAGAAGGACTGTATACTGAAAGGCATAATAATGTGGCGATACTGTTGCACTAGGGATTGTGCAAACATTATGTTATGGAAGTGGCTGAAAAACACTGGAAACATGAGCCACAAGGCATCATAAAAAATGATGAAGTTTTTATCACATGGGATCAGCCATTGCCAACAGTTCAAAAGATAGATGCTAGAAAACCGGATATAGTGGTCCAAGAAAAGAAGACAAAAGTAGCATTAATCATTGAAATTGCCACAACCAGTGACTATAGTGTCTTGCGTACAGAGAGACACAAAGTCAAAAAATGCCAGGATCTGCAGGCAGAAACTAGAACAACGTAGAAGAAAGATACCCAGACAGTTCCAATAGTAGTAGGAGCAACGGGTCTTATAAAAAAGAATTTAGAATCATATTTAGATATGTTACCCATTCATGTAACCTCATACGAATTGCAGAAGGAGTTATTATGGAGCACATTGCGAGTGCTGCAAATAGCACTTTTGGCTGACATCAAAGATTGAAACAATACTAATTTTATGAACTTTAATCATACTTTGACTTAGGAATGGGGTCCATTCCCATTATGGTATTAGAAACCCAAAAGATGTGGAGAAATTAGAAAGTAACATCCTCCTTGGTAAGATCTGACCACATAACCAGCACTGTTGAGGTCACCATCTCCCCTGACCCACCCTTGTCAGGGTCAAACAAAACAACTTTTCAAAACTGATTATAAATCTCATCACAGCAGGTAGAAGTAGCTTTACAGCCACCGTCCTGTCAGTTGGAAATAGCAGCAGTGTCCAAGCCTACAACACATATTATGTGAGCACCTACATAGCTGTATGGACTCTGCAATACCTGACAGGACAAAATCATCTCCCTCAAGGTAGGGTAAACTTCTGTGGTGGACAGCAGCAATACACAAATACCATAATAGGTGGAATAATTGCTGGACAGGGCCAAGAAGGAGCAGGTGCCTAACTGGAAGCAATGTCACATTGGTCTGAACAAGCAAATAAGGTCACAGGTGAATTACCCTAAAGCTATCTTTGAGTGGAAATTAGACACATCCACCAAGGCCAATCACTAGGCCTTCCATACATATGTCTGCAATCCCAGAGGCAACACCCAAATCTGATCTGTAGTGGTGGTCAGTAACACTACATACCCATACAGCATAGATATAGCCAACCTGCTGCAGACAGGTTGTATAAACATCAGCCCCCTGTCCCCCCATCGATACACATGGGCATGCACAGCACCTGCCCCCTTCCCCTCATCATCAGGAAGCAGGTCCGTAATGCCCTCTCAAAAGCAACACTCAGAAGTCTCCATAGACAGGATACCACCTCTGGCTGCATCCTACATGAACTCAGCTATGAGCTCTCAGCTCCATTACACACTGTAGTCAAACAAAGCCTGAGCACCAGTGTTATTCCATCTGCACAGAACAGCCATTGTCATCCCTATACAGAAAGGCAGAGCAATCCACTGACCCAGCCAATCATATGCACATCAGCCTAACTAGCCTGATCTGCAAGGGCATGGAAGACAACATCAAGGACCTTATAAACAGGGACATTGGCAACCTCAAAATGCTTAAGCCCACACAGTGTGGTATTCTCAAAGGGAGATCAGGGCTGTTAAATCTGGTTGACTTCTCTGAAGCTGTTAACAAACACAAGGACGAGGAGAAGATGGTGTACAATGCCTACCTTCACCTAGCCAATATCTCTTACAATAATACCCAGGTGGCCGTGATACAAAAGCCTACAAAGCTAGGCATCAATCTGTATGTTACCAGATGGGTAGCTAACTGGCTCAATGATAGTACCCACTCTGTCAAAGTAGTGGAAGCCACCTCTAGCAGTAGACTCTTTGACAGTGGTGTACCTCAAGGATCAGTCTGGGGGTCTCTACTGTTTGAGATATACATTTCTGAGGTACAAAACAAAACCAGTGGCCTGTGGCTGACTAGGTTTACAGATGATTGCAAGCTGGCCACTGTCTTGCATTCCTGTACTGATGTGAAAATCCTCCATAAGGCCCTTACTCAAATTAATGACTGGTGCAAGAAGCATTGCCTCAAACTGAAACCCAGGAGATGCATCATTTCACCTGTTGTGGTAGATGTCATCCACACTAATTATGACAGTAATAACAAGGTACTGAGCATGCAATCAGGTGTGAGGCGACTTGTGCACCAAGGTTGGTAGCAACCTGAGTTTCCCACCGTGTTGGTACCATTGTCTACATGGCCCACCTCACAAATATGGGTATGTCATCCAGGAACCAGGAGGCCACAACATCCCTGTACTCTACCCTTATCAGATACATTACAGAGTATAATGGCTCATTTGGCATGTACCTTGCCAAGCAAATACAGCAGTTGCAGAGACCACAGAGGTTCCTGACCAGGCAAATCCAGGGTCTGCAACACCTATCCTATATGGATAGGCTGAAACCCCTGTCTCTGTACTCAGTCTCATACAGACTGCTCATAGGCAACCTGGGTCTAGCATACAAGAACATTTCCTAACCAGCCTTGATGGTGTTTCTGCTTGCCTGTAAGACAAACCCCACTCATGCAACATGCACGCAAGGCCCTCACCTGTTCTGTGACATGAATAGTACTTGTTGGCGGGATAGTGTAGTGTACCACACAATACACTATCTGTAAAATATACTCCCTACCCATGTCTACCAGAGTACATGTATATCCCCCTTGAAGAAGAAGCTGGACGACTGCATGGGAAATGGAAAAGACACCGCTGGAGTCCCATGTGTGTCCCAGCTGGACAGGGGATACAGGTGCTGGTTTTGAAGTGACATGGGCAAAAGTCTGGGTTAGGCTTATGAGGGCATCTGAGCCAATAGGCTGGTATCATCTTATGAAGCTATGCACCTAGTACTTTACATGTTTTCTGTATGTATTGCAGACTGTTCTGCAATGTTGTCTGAAATGAATCCATGTGAGTCTGAACCGTGTAGGTACTGCAGTGTTAGAGTATTCTCTTGTTCCTTCATTAGTTATTATAAACTAAAACAAAGAGTAAAAAGGTCACACAGATTACCAACTGGTTAAAACACAAAAAGAAAATCCAGCAAAGCTAACTGTGTGATACCTTAAACGTCTTGCATCAGAGGCCTCATGGGATATATGCCAATCACCCTTTAAGAATATCCGGTGTTTCAGCTAAATGGCAATTTTGAATGCCCATGACTTTGTCTTTTATTTTCATTTTTAAGTCTATTTATGGACAATTTCAGGCCATTAAAGCCAAACCCCTCTAGCTGTGTAAGTCTATTTATGGACAATTTCAGGCCATTAAAGCCAAACCCCTCTAGCTGTGTAAGTTTATTTATGGACAATTTCAGGCCATTAAATCCAAACCCCTCTAGCTCTGTAAGTCTATTTATGGACAATTTCAGGCCATTAAAGCCAAACCCCTCTAGCTGTGAAAGTCTATTTATGGACAATTTCAAGTCATTAAAGCCAAACCCCTCTAGCTGTGACTATTTATGGACAATTTCAGGCCATTAAATCCAAACTCCTTTATCACATTTCGTTAAAGCTTGTCATTGTGTCTGGTCTGTATAGAAGTAAGTCAGCTCTTACAGTACTTGCATATGCACTTGGTGACACTGTATAGCTCATGCCAATAGCCTTACCATTCTGCTAATAGGCCTATCACACAGTAGGATCTGTCACCCTTTGTTGAGGGCCTTACAGGAGCTGTTAAAGAGATGGATTGTGGCAGTCAGAACTATGGTAAGGTTTGGCCTGAAGGGCCAATAGGTGGCAAAGCTGTACCAGACATCCAGGAGTGTATGCGTGTGTGTGTGTGTGTGTGTGTGTGTGTGTGTGTGTGTGTGTGTGTGTGTGTGTGTGTGTGTGTGTGTGTGTGTCTGTGTGTGTGTGTGTGTGTGTGTATCAGCAAACATAATACTGCAGGGTATTAATTTATATATATTGTCTTCCCCTCACAGTTGAACATGAGGGTTGGTGCATCTCCCCTCACAGCCTGATGTCAGTGTCTTAGCGGACTCTCAAGATGATTGTGGCCATAGTGAGGCACACTTGGGGTTGTCGGGGCCTGAATCTGTGCCATTGGTTGGTATCCCACTTTCACCCACAATGTCCCCACACACAGTCAGTATGCGCACACATATCCAGTCTCCAGCAGCCACAAATAATGGACAGTTGGAGGGTGGTGGAATAGAACAGGCTAGTGTGGTGACTATGGCAAGTGTGAGTGTAGACACTAGCCATAGGCAGAGAACAGGAGGTCACACACAGGCAGATGGACAGGGGTGCTCGATGGAGGACTGCTGCCCATCAAGCCCCTCTCACAAGTGCCACAGCTGGTGTCACCAGATGCATGTTATGGTCTGTCATGGAGGCATAGGTGTGTACTGACCGTGGCACTAGACAGATGCTCAGAGTAATGAATGCAGCGCCTCCTGCCATGACCTCCACTGAATTTTTGATGCCATACATCATTTTGCTGATGTTGTGGATAGACAGTGGAATGAGACATTGTCACTGCTTGACCGTGCAATGTCTGTGATTAAGCATGTGGTGGGAGTAGAGCATCAGCCAGGTGGATGTTGGTCAGCAACATGATCAGCTGAGAGCCCACATGGCCACGCATATTCAAAGTCTCATAGTGCCATTATCACCAGCAGTACCGAAGGAAAGGTGCTATCCACACCACACTGGAGCAGGCCATAGGCACGTGGTCCTGGCCAGTCCCATCAGGGATGTGGATCCAGAAGACAGCAGTCACCCTCGGGGAGTAGTACTGCATCTGTCCTTGGGCCTGGTGGTGCCAGTGAGACTCAGGGCAAAGCCAGTTCCCATGTCCCTGCTGGGAGACAGTGAACTGTACATCCTGCCATGTGCAGTCCATGGCTGTCCAACATAGCCCTGTGTCGGGCATCAGCATGGCTTGATTGTGTGCAGAGAAAGACACACATCTCTATCACAGACCAGTCACCAACAGACATGCACAGCTCATCTGCATGGCCCAGGTGAATACCACCACTCCAGACACACACACGCACACATGATGTCAACCATATGGTCCAGCCTAGACCTCTGGCAATCCCACACCACACCCTATTCATGTGATGATACCTGTGCCACAACCCTGTTATCCATGCCATCGATGCAGGGACATGCCTATATGGGTCTGATGCACAAGGTGACTATAGTACAGTGTAGTAATGTACTACTGTGTAAGGTGCTGTCTGCTGGCAATAGTTATGGATACACATTGAGGTGTATGCACCTTGTTCACCCTGATGCATTATTGCTGTTAGTACTGCTAACTGACTGTAGTGTCATGCACTGTATTCTGTTTCTGTTCCAGGTGTATGTGTGTCTGCAGGCTGTGGGCCAGCTTACAGTAGCAATGATGAGTATGGTGGAGTGGAAACACAGTTAACTTTTCATAACCAAGGTACAGCTGCATATGAACATGTTTACCAGCTGTGTTTACATGCAACAATATGTGAGGGACAATTGTGGCACACAGTGTGACCTTGCATAAATACCCTTGACACAGCCAATTAGCCTTCATACATGTAACTTGGGTGTTCTGTAGGACTGCAGGCTCACACATACAGAGGAGGTTACTTGAGTGCTGGCACTAGGTCTTCACAAGCTTAGCCATTACTTTAACTGCAGCAGATTCATCTATCAGCAGCTGTTGCCCCTGCCATTTCTGTCCTATCCACTCAACCTTCATGCAGGTGATGAGGGTATGCCTGGTACTGTGTATGACAGGTTTGGGGCATGTATTCCTGACACAGGTCAGTCTGTGTCTAACCTGACAATCACCAGCATGTGTGTCTGCTAACTCATATGCATATCTGGCCTCTCATGCTGGTAGTGCACACAGAGTCATAGTCCTGTACATGGGGCAGCTGTTGAAGGGCTGAGCATAGCCCCTACCTGCACGGTTTTATGAACAATAGGTACAATGTCTGATGCTGGCATGTATGTCATTATGGTAACTGTGACATATTTGGCAATGATATCACAGGAATGCTCATTGTTAGGGGACAGAGACCACATATAGGTTGAAAACATGTGGATATTCCATGTATATCTGTACATATGACTGGCATGGGCTGTATAGTGTTACATGGTGCATGTGAGGCAGATGCCATTAACAGGATCTTTAAAGTAATGTCATGGGTATGGGGTTAACAGGCCTTAAAATGGTATAACCTACACACACAACAGCCACAGGGGATATGCTTCACACACACTACTATAGTTGTCAGTACTGAGATTAGAATTCCTACCTATCTAACTATTTATTCTATAGTATTACACAGTTATTGCACATGCCACAGAGCTTAGAGGGCTGATAAGTGTATACAGGTACATCTATGGTGAATAACATCAGCAGGCCTTGTAAAGTAGGGCAATGGGAAGTGTACTGGGTGGAACATGCCCCAAAATGTCAAAACTCACACCCCAAGAGGATGTGATTCTCACCCAAACAAACACACACAGGTAGGATATGATTCTCACACACACACACACACACACACACACATAGTATCACAGTTACATGTATTATTGAGTTTAGAATCCCTACCTAACTAGTTATGTGTACTACAGTGTTACGCAGTTATCACATGCACCACAGAGCTTACAGGATTTAGCAGTGTCCCAAGGTATGTCGAAAATTAATTGCATCAAGAGCCCTTGTAAAGTATGGCAATGGGAAATGTACTGGTTGGGAAGGGCATCAAAATACATTATCCTACAAACATGCACACTTACAAACACCTTCACACACACTTATAGAAACTCACACACACACACACACACACACACACACACACACACACACACACACACACACACACACACACACACACACACACACACACTCACACTTGTTGGGACTGAGAGTAGAACCCCTGCCTATCTAGTTATTTGTACTATATTGTTACTTTATTATACATGATACAGAGCTTATAGGGCTGAAGGCTGTCCAAAGGTACTTCTAAGTGTAATGCCATCAGCAGGGCTGCTAAAGTAGGGCACTGGGAAGTGTTGTGGGTGGGAATGTCCCCAAAATACTTCATCCTACAAACCCACACTTACAAACACTTGTATGCACACACACACACACACACACACACACACACACACACACACACACACACACACACACACACACACACACACACACACATAAACACACACACACACACATTTGCCAGAAATTAGAATAGAACCCTTGCCTATCTAGTTATTTGTACTATACTGTTACATAGTTATTGCATGTGCCATGGAGCTTATAGGGCTGAGGGCTGTCCAAAGGTACATCTGAGGGGAATCACAGCAGGACTGCTAAAGTAGGGCACTAGGTAGTATAGTGGTTGGGAATGGAACAAAACTGTTTTATCTACCAACAATCACACACACTCTCACACACACACACACACACACACACACACACACACACACACACACACACACACACACACACACACACTTACATTTGCCAGGAGTGGAATTAGAACCCCTACCCATTTAGTTACTTGTACTATAGTGTTACACAGTTATCACACATGTTACAGAGCGTATAGGACTGGTAAGTGTCCAAAGGTACTTCTAAGGTGAATGACATCAGCAGGACTGCTAAAGTAGGCCACTGGGAAGTGTTGTAAGTGGGAAAGTCCTCAAAATACTTCATCCTACAAACATACACACTTACAAACATTTGTACACGCACATTTACCAAAACTGAAAATAGAACCCCTGCCTATCTAGTTGTTTAAACTATACTGTTACATAGTTATTGCACATGCCATGGAGCTTATAGGGCTGGGAGTGTCCCAAGGTACATCTAAGGGGAATGACATCAGCAGGACTGCGAAGTGTACTGGGTGGGAATAGCCTATTTCCCCTACAAACAAACAAACAAACACACACACTTATATTTGCCAGGACTGAGATTAGACCCCTACCTATTTAGTTATTTGTACTACAGTGTTACGCAGTTATCACACATGCTACAGACCAAACCCTGTTACAGGTCCCATGAAGTGTGCTCAGTGTCTCTCCAACCTAACACCAGTCTAAGTAATCAGCTGCAATAACACCTTTATCTTTAACCAGACTGGTGTGTATATTGTTATATGAAAGGCTCAGTCCGGGTATGAACTGTCTGCAAACACAAACAGCTAAAGGTAAATTTGTGTATGTGTCTACCTGTTTGAGCTTATATTCATTATTCACTGGAGAGCACTCTGCTTTGGCTTGTAATTAGCCCCCCCAACCACACATTCTTCTTCCATTTCTCTTTTATTCCCTTCTGTTAGAAAATAGTATCCATAACTTATCAAATACTGTGTGTGTTTGTTAATTTAATTTAATTTAATTTTATTTTTATTTTTTTATTTATCATTTGTTGACCGGGAAAGTCCAACTAGGTTCCACAGAGCCTGTTTTCAGTGGAGGCCCGGGGAGAAATGCTCCAGATAATTGAGATCCAAGTAGCCTACAGATACAAGGTTATGCTGTTTTTCCATCTGAGAAATGGTTAAGAAATGATTTACAGCTTCACAGTAGCTTTTGGTCAATTCTGATTCTTTTTCTTAAACACAAACTTGCCTTTGCTTGGATCCTGGCTCATTAGCAGCAGTACAAAAGAGCTGCCAGCCCACACTCTTGTTTCCCCCTCCCCTTCACTGTTTATTACCTTAAGCCAATCCTAAAGTTAATAATGACGGTGTTTCTAACCTTAAAACCCTACAAATGATATTACACTGCAGCAAATACCCTTAAAATTATATTAAACTACAGCTAAACTACAGCTATTGAAATAAAGAGCTTTGACTCCCTATTTACTTACCTTACAGCTTTAGGAAGCCTTGTACTCTGAATAAGCCCCGCTCTGCTTGCCCTCGCTGCACTTGGGCTCACTTCACACCCCATCCTGCCCCCAGTTCCAACCCACCTCAGTACCACTATATTTATAGTCATAAAGCCACACCCCCTATTACTAGAACCTATCAGCTTACATCTGTCATAATTTCTCCCACCCGTACTCCATTACCTCAAATTCTACTACTTTATCTTCTGATGTTGTACCACCCAAGTAATACAGTTCCTTCAACTCACACGCTCCATCACACATAATGATATACTCCTCTTTACTACCCCTTTTGCTTGCCCCATACCTCTTTACCTTGTATGAAAAACAGTCTCTCACTGGATTTCAGTATCCAAAAGGCCACACTATCATGCCAGCTGTAAGTCCTTGCATCACTTACCAATCATACAGCATTGTGACCAGCCCCACAACCTGTTCACGCTATTAACATACCAATCCAAGATACATTAGCTACAGATCTAAGCACTACCATAAACTTATAAATAAATTCCTGAAATTTATCACTAGGTTTAAACCTAACCTTACACTTGGTGGTGATATCCACCCAAACCTTGGCCCATCCACTTCAGATAAATTTACCCCCTCTACTTGCAATCCAGGTTATAAACCTACAATTAATAGGCCACCTAGCTGTCTCCTGGCCTGTCACCTCAACATTAGAAGTATAAACAACAAGGTACATTAACTACATGCACTCCTGGCTGTCCACTACCCTGAGATACTCTGTTTACCTGAAACCTGGTTAAAACCTAACACCACAGATAATGAAGTGTTACCACCCAGGTATAGCATACTCAGACTGGATCATGCTTCTAGGAAGGGGGGTGGAGTAGCTATTCTCTATAAATCTGTGTTAAATGTCACCGTTGAAGCTATACAACCACCTCAAATTTATAACTCAGAGATTCTTGCAACCAAATTGCAACTTAATAAAAATAAATGTATTAATATCATCTGTATGTACATTCCCCCAGGAAATAATATATCTACACTCAAAATTACCATTCACTGGCTATCATGTAACTACCCCCAAGAAACCTTACCACTCGGAGATTTTAACATAGACTAGAACACCTGTTCCTCAGAATCCCCAACCACCCATGTAAACCTGCATGCATTTACACAAATCATAACCACCCCTACCAGGATAGGAAAACATAACCATAAAGAAAGCATACTTGATTGGATACTTATCAATAGTCACCTCCAACTGTACACCTCTGGGACCCTCCCTGATGACTTAAATGATCACCGTCTTACCTATATAATTAAGCATAAAGCCATCAACCCCCACCAATCCATACTCAGAATGGTAAGAAACAAAAAGAACTTTAACCTTGCTAATTTCCAACAGGAACTAAACTCATGTAAATGGTCAATTCTAAAGCACCTCCCCTTAGAGGAAGCAGTTGTATACTTCAACAACAAATTCCTTGAGATCCTTGACTCTCATGCACCTGTTCGCTCAATAAGAATAAAGACAAAACTACGCCATGGGTTTTCAAAGAGTCCAAACTAAAAATCACCCTTAGAAACAAAGCATGGGCATTATGGAGTACTACAAAAGACCCCCACGATCACATTAAATATAGGCAATCAAGGAATGAGACTAAAAATCCATTTTACAAGACAAAAACTACTACTATAATCTACAACAAATAAATCAAAATAACCCTCAGAAGTTTTGGGCAGGTTTAAACAAACTATTGCATCCTGGAAAACTTCTACCCCGACCCCTGCAACCACCATTGATAAACCACCTGAGGAAGTCTCAGACAGTTTTAACCAATTCTTTACGAAGACGATCCAAGACCTAGCTAGCCAACTACCTCCAAGCTCCCCTGGCCCTGAGGACACCACCCCTAGCAACCAACTCTCATTCAGATTCCAATCAGTTGCCACTTCACTTATCCGTACCTTGATCAAAAAATTAAAACCAACTACTCTCTCTGCTGATCTACTCCCTGTCGAGTATCTACAAAAAGCAGCTGATGCCATTGCTTACCCCATCTCTATACTAATCAGTCGAACCATAGTAGAAGCCAAAATCCCCACCATCTGGAAAATATCCTATGTAATCCCACTTCGTAAAGAAGGTAGCTCTACTGAACTATCTAATTATAGGCCAATAGCTATATTATCTCCACTTGCAAAGATTATTAAAAAATGTATTCATAGACAACTGCTGCACCACCTAATTCAGAATAACCTTATGGCAGACTCCCAGCATGTCTTCCAACCTCACCACAGCACTACTTCAGCCCTCCTAGCCTTCTCCAACACCATAAACCATAATCACAACAATAATAACATATCCTCTGCCCTCTCCTTGGATTTCTCCAAGGCATTTGATATGGTTGATCACCAACTTCTAATCCACACCTTGAAAACATTCTGTCTAGATACTAAAGCCCTTTGATGGTTACAATCTTATCTGAGTGGCACACAGCAGACTGTCCTTCAGCAAAACAAACTATCTAACCTCCTACCCAACTCCCTTGGTGTACCCCAGGGTTCTATACTAGGGCCCCTTCTGTTCTCCATTTTCATCAATGACCTTTATACAGTTATCCCAAAAGTCAGCTGCATCCAATATGCTGACGACTCCACCCAGATCTGCCTGGCCACATCTCAGACAGAACTATGGTCATCTACCCAGAACACCTTCAACATAGTAGAAAAATGGCTTTCTGGTCATCATTTGATCTTAAATCCTAAAAAAAAACTGTTACTTTTCTCACCAACTCATAGGTCTACTACATTTACATTTACCATAAAATCCAATAATGGCACTATAATCTCCCAGACACCTCTACAAAACTATTAGGTGTTATCATAGATGTTGTTGTTGTTGTTGTTGCTGTCTTTCAGCTTTTCCCAGTTAGGGGTTGCCACAGCGAAACTCCAGTCCGCTAATGATTGGCAGTAGATTTTGACGAACGCCGAGGTGCCAGCTCGATGTTCAACCTTCAACTAAGGCACGCTCATTTACGCATGTCTTTCAAATGCCCACCCAACTGCAGGGAGGGCATGCAGACTCCACACAGAAGGATCTCCCCGTACTCCAGCCGAGAATCGAATGGGAGAACCTCTTGCTGTGAGGCAACAACGCTACCACTGCACCACCGCTGAATTCAACCTGCATGTTAATTAAACCATCAAAACCATCAATAAAAACTAGGGTCACTTTACAGGATAAAAGCCTTCTTAACCCCACCTGCTAGAATTGCCATAGCTCGCTCTCACCTACTTTTATCTCTTCTGTACGCATCCCATTTACTCGTTAATTTAAATAAGTCTGTCCTCAACAAACTCTCTATCTGTTACAACCACATTGCCAGATTTACCACTGGTCTGCCTTATAGGACACACCACTGTATCAATCTAAACCAACTTGGGTGGCTAGAACTGCCCAGCTTGATCCAATATAACCAATTGATTATGGCGTATAAAATCTTTTACAATACAAACAATACTCCTGCACTAAGAAACATTATCACCCCCTATAACAATTTCAGACCTCTTTGATGTTCTAATAGATTGCTAGTTCAGACTATCAAAACTAATAACTCAGCCGGTGACTCTCTCTTTGCCAACTCTGCAGGTAGATCCTGGAACTCACTCCCAGCTGATATTGCTTTACTTACCACCCTGAGTCAATTTAAGATAAGACTCAAACAATATTTGACATTAAACTGGCTATGTCAATGTATCAAACCAGACTAACTCTCCTCTACTATAAGTTAATAACTATAATTTAGCTTAGTTGTGTTACTTAATCCGGACTTACACCCAGGATTATCTCTAACCTTTGAATTTGTATAACTTGTTAAGTATGTAACCACTATATATATTGTATCTGTAATCTTAACTGCTTATCTTGGAGTTTTTCTCCCTGGGTCTCCGCTGAAAATGGACATGAATCCAGTCAGACTATCCCAGTCAACAAATGTAAAATAAAATAAAAAATAAATAAAATTATACGGCTGACAGGTGTCCAATAGTACTTCTAAGGGGAATGATATCAGCAGATCATGTGAATTAGGGCAATGGGAAGTGTACTGAGTGGGAACAGCCTCTTAATACTTAAACCTACAGAAACACACACACACACACACAAAGACACACACACACACACACACACACACACACACACACACACACACACACACACACACACACACACACACACACACACAAAGGCAGGTGATGTGATATTATAACCCCAACCTCAGTACTTTTACACAATGGAGCTCACTTTCATGCTGGCATGTGCGACTGGTTATGACCGGTATGCCACTGTCTGCAGCAGGACACCACTCTACGGCATTCAGGGTATCCCTGTGTATGACTCACTCTGTGTGTGTTTCTCTGTGTCTCTTTCTCAATTATTATCTGTCTCTCTGTTCCCCACATCTATGTGTATGCATGCTTGACATATTGTTATATGTTACACATATATATATATATATATATGTCTGTGTATCACCCGCAACAGATACAGATATATCATATATGGGCCACCTACAGCTAGCTGAGGGTAATCCTGTCTGATGGGTGTGTGTAGAGACAGTTAAGGTGTACATAGCTGTCTGTATGCAGACATATATGCACAATACAAGTATATAGTCAGATGTGGGTTCCGACATGGGCTGTGATAGTGTAGGAGCATGCCCAGTATGACCTTCTATAGTAAGAGTGGGACTCCATTCCAGAGATAGTTGTACTCTGGTCTGGGGTTTTGTGTGCTACAAGAAAAACTGATTTATTGTCCAGGGACCACACAAGTCCAGTGTAAACCATACAGCTAGTAGCAACCACCAAAGATTTATTAGAAAATGCAAAAAAAACTAAAATACTTGTAAACATAAAAAAAGAAGTAGCTGTAATCTTCATAAGACTTTAATGTTAGCGTTTTCATCTAAAATAATGCTTAGACATCTTCAGACATCCCTCTGCCAGAATGCTATACTTTTTATACATTCATTAATTAGTTAATCACTTATTTAATTAAACAATCAAGTATGTAAATGTTTTAAACTGGATAAGTCCAACCAAGAAGGGACTCATAGAACAAACACTGAAGTTGTCATACACATAAAACCTTGCTTAAAAACCTTTTTCTTTCTAAAACTAGAACACATTATACCTAGATTTCATGAACATTAAAATGTTAAGACATTAACAAACTATATTGCATTTAAAATAATCTAAAGCTTATAAAAAATACAAATCAATATTCAATAAACATATAACTTTCACCTATCTAATGCTTTCAGCTTCAAATATACATTTAATTGAGGTATATTCATTAAGGCCTGGGGGAATATGAGCATATTGTCACAAAAGTTCATTATCTTCTAGTTTCAGCTCCCAAGTACCCCCCCAAGCATTATGTTTTCCTGATGGAGAATAGTAAATAGAAACTTGTGAGTGGGATTTTCTAAGGTGTGCCTAGCTAAAGCTATTAAAAGAGGGCTGTGGTCAAGGGGTAGTTGGTCAGACTTGCTTGTATGATTTCTGATGATGCCACCTTTACTGTTGAAATAGACAAATTCATTGGCATGTTCAGTAAAAGAGGTTACCCCCATGAGTTATTCTACAATATTAAGGCAGAAGTCCATTGTAAGAGGAGGAATGTTTTTCACAAACCGCTACTACCTATTCCTGGTGGTCAAACTGAAGACCATTTCACTGGTAATAGCTTGTCCCAAGAAACACAACCATCAGTTGTCCCTTTTGAATGTTCACTAATAGTCACCTTTTCTGATAACATCTATGATGTAGTGGACACAGTGCATAATTTTGGGCCAGTTGTGATGAGTATCAATGAAGGCAAAGAACTACTTCGGGTCAAGCCAAAGGTTGTGTTCAGAAAGAGTAAGTCTTTTATGAACCTTTTAAAAATGAAAAGTAATGTGAGTGGTTCAAGTAGACCTAAGGGCATGTACAAATGCAATCATTGCAATTATTGTCGGCATATTTTATTGTGTGACTCATTTTTCATCAGGAATAGGAAATTTAAGGTAAAAAAAAACTTCAATGGTGTATCCAAGGGGGTAGTTTATGGAGCTCTTTGTCAATGTTGTAAGGTATTCTACATTGGAAACACTAGTCGTAAGCTTAAAGAAAGAATTTATGAACATTTGAATGACATCAAGAAAGGGAAGAACACCTATGACTTGTATAGGCATATTTCAGCTTTTCCTGACCACCACTTCGAGTTTAGAATGTTGGATTATATGGAATGGGTTGCAAGGGGTTTTAGCACATATGAACACCTCAACAAGAAGGAACTAATCTGCATTTTGATGTGTGATGCCTTGACTCCCCCTTGGCTCAATGACTGCTGTTCCATTACCCCAATCTTAAAATTGAAAAGTATGGAGAGGTAATTCATCAGTCATCTTTATAATTTGTTGTATATACATTGTAACATGTTCGGCACTGTTTTTTCACCTATACATGATGTTTCAAACTGACATTACATTTTTAAGTTTTTGATTATTTAATTAATTAAATTTTTAAGCATTATTTGTATTGGTCAGTTTTAACCACATGACTGCAGGATGTTCCTATATATTGTGTGGTTTATATGATTACTGAAATTCTGATGAAGTCTTGATGTAAGACAAAAGTGCTTGACTGCTGTTTTTGCTTAATAAATCTTTGGTGGTTGCTACTACTAGCTGTGTGGTTTACACTGGACTTGCATGCTCCCTGGACCTCCATCAGTTTCTCTTGTTTGGTTCCTGGTTTTCCTTGTTGGTTTTGTGTGCTACCGCCATACCTCTCAGAAGTAAACAGGAAGTTGCTAGAGGTACAGTTTTAGCAGACATTTTCTGACATATCTGAAGTCTGACACTGGAATGTATTGGTCATTACCTAGTGACAGACATTCTCTGATCATCAGAGTGCTTTACTAGAGGAATACAAGATGTATGATGCTCAGACCAATATTATGAGCACGACTATAGACATTCTTGCCCAAAAAGGTCAGTTGAAAGGTGTGGCTACAGCCAGTTGACTGGTGAAGCCGTGTAAACAGTCCAGCAACTTGGTGATATACTGTCTGGGAATCTCCTGCTTGTGTGGTATTGTTCTTATCTGAAAAGTCATATCCTAGTCCATACCTCTTAACTGTACAGTTTTTGGCAGACTGTCCAAGTGTTTGTCTAGAAGTTTTGTCCAGTCTACATAAACTTGTGTTTTTATGGCAAGTTAGTTGCAAATAATTAAAGACTGACGTTACAAAATAATGACAGACATTAGTGTTTCAGACTTCATAACCTTCAGACAATTCCTGCTAATGCAAAACCCATTATTTTACCAACTGTCTCAGTTTGTAAGAGCAATATTTACAACATGTGCCCATCATTGGGCCTTTGTCCCACCTTTATTTATGACCTTGTCCAGATGTCTTGCTGTCAGAGTTTTAGAGGTATGGGTGTGGGTACAGAGTACATTCTACTTTGCAGAAATGTCCATTATATGTGTAGTATATTCCACATAGCACTGTGTGACTTCCGGGTATGTCAGTGGCAGAGCTGTACAGAGTACTGTGGTGAACCACTGACAGACAGTAGTGTATAGGTTGATAGGTTGATATGATATTAGTAGAGTATTGGCCCTGAAGCCCTTATAACCCATGCAGATGGGAGTGTAGCCCATGCTAAGACATGTCAGCACACAGAGCCCCTGTCCAGCAGGGACACAGCTGGGATCACAGGACTGTATTTTGTGTTTCCCATGCACTTTTACAGGGAGTACATCACTAGGGGTATTGAGGCACTTGGCTTGATGTGGACAGGGAGTGTATTTCACAGATGTGGGAGTGTGTGGGACACATATCTGTCACACCAACAAGCCGTACTGATATCACAGACCAGGTTGATGCTGCGCCTTCAGGTTGATCGAGTGGGCCATGACTTCCAGATGTGCAACAGTCCCATTTAGGCAGGGTCTGGATTGCTTTGTATGCCAGACAGGGGTCACCTCAGCAAAGTCTGCATGGAATGGGGTAGAGGAACAGTGCTGTTAGCCTATCTGTTTTGGGCAGGTGTTTGGGGTTTGGAGTAAGGCCTTAGGGTTTGCATTACCCTGGTGTGTGGAGTCTGCATGGTCTGTGATGTGTACGTTTGTCGAGTTCTCATGTATTTTTGCCTCTGAGGTGTCCTTTGTTTGTGCTTTTGTTTTGTTATGGACCACCACTGGCATGGGTGTGTGCTGTGCATTTGCAGGTGATGTTTACTGACTCCATACACTGCATGGCACCTATTTTACTGCACAATTTGTTTGGTGTGCACATTCTCCATTTGTCTGGCCAGTGGTTCCCCTTCCCCTTATGTGTGTCTCTTTGTCCTTCTGTAGTCATAGGTTCATTGGTTCATAGGTTCATACTAGGCTATCTGCCCTAGGGCATTTATAAGCCTTGCCAGAGTGTGTTTGGCTTTCGCCACCCATTTTAAATTAATTTTGCTATGCGTTTTTTGAGGTTAGTATACTGTGCCTCTGTCTAACAGTGACACAGAAGTGATAGCCGGGGTAAACCTACGATCTCCCATCCACTCATCAAGATTCCTCTTGAAGAGAGTCAATGTGGGACTCTGCCTAACCTGGACTGGGATTTTATTCCAGAGTGAAGGGAGCCTCTGGGTTAAGAATCTGTCCCTCCAGCATGTCCTATTTATTTCAGTGCTGAGGTTCAAGTCTCTCGAGCGCATAGCTCAATGGGATTTGGATTTTCTGAGGTGCAGCATGTCCATTAATTCTGGGTTGGACATGGCTTTATACGTCAGGCACAGATCGCCTCTGAGCAGGCGGTATGCCACTGAGTAGAGCTGGAGTTTCTTTAACCGGGCAGCATATGGCATCTGTTTGAGCCCTTTGATCCTCTTGGTGAGGTACCTTTGGGGTCTTTCCAGTTGCTGCAGGTGTCTGGTAAGGTACATCCCAAAAGGGGCATTGTACTCAATTATGGGCCTGATGAGGGATGAGTAAAGAGGCACGATGACCTCCCCTGATCTAGATGTGAATCCCTTCATGATTAGGTGGGCTATATAAAATGTTTTTCTAACCACTTTGGCCACGTGGTTGTCAAATGAGAGATTGCTATCAACTTGGGTCCCCAGGTCCCTAATGACTTCTTCTGTACTTAATGGATTACCACCTATGTGGTAATTTGTGGGCACTTTGCTTTTGCCAAAGGGGATGACTATACACTTTTTGGCGTTTAGCTTGAGGCTATGGCTCTGGCACCAGTTGTCTGTTTCTATGAGGCCCTTTTGGAGGATGCTTGTGTCGGCTGGAGAGTTGATTATGGCACCCAGTTTGCAGTCATCTGCGAACTTGGTCAGCCACAGTCCTTCTGTGTTGGCCTGTACCACCGAGAAATATATACCGAACAAGAGAGGTCCCAGGACTGAGCCTTGTGGGACGCCACTTGTAATTGGTTTGGAGGCTGACATGGCTCCAGCAATTCTAACCATGTGGGTTCTGTCCTTGAGCCAGTTTGCAACCCATCTAGTGACATAGGGGTTTATATTTAAGCTGGTGAGCTTATCTATAATGCCCGAGTGGGGTATTGTATCGAAGGCTTTTGCGAGGTCCAGGTAGGCTGTGTGGACCACCTTCCCCTCGTCAATGGCCTTGGTGACTGTTTCAAAGAAATCAACCAGGTTTAAGAGGCAGGATCTGCCCTTAACAAAGCCAAACTGGGTAGGATCCAGTGTCTGTAGGTCCCCAATATCTTTATTTATGAGGTCCATGATGATCCTTTCCATAGCTTTGCAGACCAAGCTAGTCAGGCTTATGGGGCGATAGTTTCCAGGATCCGTTGAGGCACCACCTTTGTGGAGAGGGACCACTGTTGCTCACGCCACTCTTTGGGTACATATCCTGTAGTAAGGCTAAGATTGAACAGTAGTTTTATGTTTGGGTTTAGCTCTTCTTGGAGTTCATGTAGGACGAGCCGGGACACCATCTGGTCCCATTGATGCTGTGTTTTTGCTTTGGAGAGGGCGGCTCTTACCTGAGCATCTGAGATGTCAGGGGCAGCACTCTGTTGGGATAGATATTTGCCCTTTGGTGGGGAGAGGGGAGAAGTTTGCACTGAACCTGTCAGCTAGGATGTTGGCAATGTCTGTGGGCTCAGTGTATTTTTGTCATTTTGGACTAATTCTGAGCATATCTGGGAATTCCCACCCAGGTTCCTAACATAACTAAAGAAAGCCTTGTGATTATCCTTAGTGTCCTGTGCAATCTTTCTCTCGAAGCTGGCCTTAGACGATTTTATGAGTGCCCGTAGTTTTTGCTAATACTGATCAGAGATGCCTTCCCTTTTTGGGATTTTGCTCTATCATGTAGTAGCTTCCTCCTTCTATTGTATAGTTTGTTTATGGCTGGGGTCCACCAGGCAGGACGTCTGCCTTTGGAGGATTGGGTCTTGGTTTTATTTGGGATCACATGATCCATGCATTCCTGAAGGTGTTCATAGAATGCGTTTATAAAGGATTCTGCGGTCTGGGCCGTATTTTCCACAGGCCCGGGGGCTTTGATGGATTTCGCCTCGGTTTTGAGGCGTGTGAAATTTGCTTTAGAGAAGTTTTTCAATGTGGTTTTCTGGGCAGGGCGTGGGGTCGGGATGTGAATATCCAGTGAGATTAGTTTATGGTCTGATCTTACCAGTGAGGGATACACTTCTGGTCTGGAGCATAGTGTCCCCATGTTGGTGATGATCAGGTCGAGTATGTTTTCCCCTCTTGTGGGAGTGGTAACAAGTTGTTCCATAGCATTTGAGTTTATAAATTCTAGGAACCTTTGGGCTAGGTGTTGGAGCTAGAGTAATGCTCCCAGTCTATGTTTGGGTAGTTGAAGTCGCCCAATATAATGGTGTTTGGAGAGACCTTCATATTTTCCAGTATTCTCAGGAAGGCCAAGTGGGGTTCCTGTGTTTGGGAGGATGGTCTGTAGCAGGCTATAAACTGGAAGGCAGTTTTACCCACAGTTAGTTGCACATGGATAGTCTCTGATGCTTCGTGCTGTGCCACCAACCTGGAGGTGTGGGTATCTTTGACGAATATTGATACTCCCCCCTCCTTTTGTGGTTCGGTCCAAGTTTTGGGGCCGAAAAGTATGGTATGAGGTATAACCTGGTAGTGCTGGGGTGCTCTCGAGCCTTGAACCAGGTTTCTGTTACTGCACAGATATCGATGTTCTCCATGCTAAGGAGAGTTTCGAGTGCGTGCATCTTGAGGTTTAGACTTCCGGCGTTGAGTAGCATTACTCTTAGTTTCTTATCCCTTGTGATACCTATGGGGGTGGGTTTGTCTTTTGAGCCTTGCCTAAAAAAGGCACTATGGGGGTAGCAAGAGCCTTTGCCAATATCCGAAAGCCCAGGGGTGACAGGTGCAAGCCGTCCCTAGTGAAGCATCGTGGCTTGTTGAGCATGTCATCCCAGGCTGACAGGCATTGGATCCTCTTTGAATGACACCAACACTTAAGCCAATTGTTGAAATTGATCATCTTGTCTTCATATTGTGGCATCATTCTTGGTGAGGGTAAGATGCTACTCAAGGTCAGGGTCATACCGGCCTGGGCTACATGCTCAGAGAGCTCCTCTATGGCTCTTTTCATGTAGTCCAGGGAGGTACGTCTCAGGTCATTCACACCAGCATGGACAATGACTGAGTCATATTTGTACTTGCCTTGGAGTGACCTGAGTGCTTGTGTTATGTGGCGGATCCTAGCACCCGACAGGCAGCTCACCGTGACCCTCTCCTTGTTCAGCCTGGTGAGCGGTACGTCAGTGTGCCTGACGATAGAGTCACCTATTACAAGTGTATCAGGTGTGTTGTTTAGCCTTAAGGGCTGTGACTGTTCGGCACGCTGGCTTTGTGAGTTATGTGTTGCACGAATTTTGTTTTGGGGTAGCGGTTGCTTGGGTGTCTGCTTTGGAGGTCTCTGCTGCTTAGGCAGATTTTTATTTAGAGCCTCCGAGTATGTTTTTGTGTGTTTATGTGTTTGGTTTGTTGTCATGGTAGGTCTATGTGAGACTGGAATTGTAGTGAGTGTGGTTTCCTTCTCCTCCTGACTGGTTACGCCAGTACTGAGTTGAGAGAGCTTAGCCTCCAGTTTGGCTATATGGTTGCATCTCTCACATGTGTTGGAATTTGTTGGGAGGAGGAGAGGGTTGTCTGTGTACATGAGGCAGTTGTAACATTGCCTCAAGATTCCCAGATTCACCTGCTGGACCGGAGAGGAGATTGACAACTGACCTTTGGACATGCTAGAATAGTATTGGGAATTCCTTTATAATTGAAAAAAAGGGCCAATGGGGAGCAAGGTACTCAAGGGGAGTTTGTGAGGGTGTAGTGCTTTTAATTTTTTTAGACCTGACTTATATAATTGCTTTAGTGAGCAAGTGCCAGGTAACTTAAATGCAATGTGTTACAGGTAACCTAAATGCAAAAATGACAAACAGTAACTTTCTTACAAGTGAAACAAGGAAATAAGTACAGTAAGCAATGTAGATATCACTAGGGATCCACAGAAGTGCTAAAAGGTCACATTTTAGGTGGAATTAGCGTTTCAGGGAAATAAACAAACAAGTATACAAATAAAGCTAGATTCAGCAGGCCTGGATCTAGTCTATGCTACAGCAAACAAGGTGTACCAATTTCAGTAAGAAACAGTTAGAATATGCAGGCACTATAAGCCTTTAACCAGATATTCCTTGCGCAGAAGGGCAGAGTCCAGCCTCTCCTCCCACAAGAGTGCAGACCGCAATCCTTCCTAACGTAAAATAACTGGCCTGAAGCCCAAGTGCTTAAACCAGAACTAATACACTTTTAGCATAACAGACACTGAGCTCTCAATCAGCAGTTCCTAACTTAGAAGGATGTAAGCTGCCTGTCCTGCCACCACAGTGCAGGCCACAAACCTTCCTAATGTAAAACAACTGGTCTGAAGCCCAAGTGCTTAATCCAAAAGACTTAGAAATGATAGCTACACTTTAATCAAGTTACTACCAGCAGTAATAAATACAACTGAATACTTTAAAAAATGCCTGGATTAGTGCTCAAGTTATACAATTCAAGCTAGATTCAGCAGGTCTGGATCTAGTCTATGCTACAGCAAACGAGGTGTACCAATTTCAGTAAGAAGCAGTTCAAATATGCAGGCACTATAAGCTTTAACCAGAAATTCCCAGCTCAGAAGGACAGAGTCCAGCCTCTCCTCCCACAAGAGTGCAGAACACGAACCCTCTTAATGTAAAATAACTGGCCTCAAGCCCAAGTGCTTAAACCAGAATTAATACACTTTTAGAATAACAGACACTGAGCCCTCAATCAGCAGTTCCCAACTTAGAAGGATGTAAGCTACCTGTTCTGCCACTACAGTGCAGACCACAAACCTTCCTAATGTAAAACTGGTCTGAAGCCCAGGTGCTTAAACTAAAAGGCTTACAATGAGTTACACCAAGCAGTAATAAATACAACTGAGTACTTTTAAGATGACGCAAGAGCAAAATAAAGTAAGAAAAAACACAAATACAGTATTTTTTTTTTTTTTGGAAAGAGAGAAAGGAAAGAGAGAAAGGAGTAGCAGAAACTAAGCTGATTGGCCTTCTCAAATGCTCTCCCTGTACTGGGTAGAATGAGGTAATGACACTAGACTGGGAGGAGGGTCCCAGATCAAATTTACACTAGGGGCGGGCAACTGCAAAGCCACCAACTATAAAAACACTATACCAACAGGGAGGGAGGGTGAGAAACAAACTGCAGAAGTGTTACTCCCAGCTGAAAAGCAGCAGTGAGCCTTTAAATGAAAGTTTTAAACAGCTAAAGGAGCCACTAGAAAAAAAGAGTTTAACTGCAACAAGTTATCATAAACAAACAATCCAACAGATGCTTAATAAGAGTGGACAATTTCCAGTTAATACCTCACACACAGTGAAAGTAGCTAGAAAAAATACACAGTACACAAAGTGCTATAAACAACAAAGAAATAAAGAACAAAATAAACAAAAAACAGGATACTTAAAGTTATATATTGTAGCTCCGAGTGTGCTGAGTGCCCTTCCTTCGATAAGCTCACTGTAAAATGGCTGAACACTCACAACTGAGCTTCTTAGGTAACAGAAAGTTGAAACCTGAGACAGCTTTTAAGAAAGAAATCTCAAAAGAACCAATGAGGTGCTTAGTCTAAGCTGTAGTCCAGGAGACCTCAGTCAGCCAATGACCACAAACAATTCTCTCTCACTGAAATGCCTGATGGCTTTGGCTAAAACAAGATGTCCCTGAATTATGTACTCAGACACACAGCCTCCACAAACACTAGGCCCAAATACAAGCCTGAATATGGAAATGCTACAAATATCCACACTACTTAGAACAAACTACAGAAGTGTTACTCCCAGCTGAAAAGCAGCAGTGAGCCTTTAAATGAAAGTTTTAAACAGCTAAAGGAGCCACTAGAAAAAAGAGTTTAACTGCAACAAGTTATCATAAACAAACAACCCAACAGATGCTTAATAAGAGTGGACAATTTCCAGTTAATACCTCACACACAGTGAAAGTAGCTAGAAAAAATACACAGTACACAAAGTGCTATAAACAACAAAGAAATAAAGAACAAAATAAACAAAAAACAGGATACTTAATGTTATATATTGTAGCTCCGAGTTTGCTGAGTGTCCTTCCTTTGATAAGCTCACTGTAAAATGGCTGAACACTCACAACTGAGCTTCTTAGGTAACAGAAAGTTGAAACCTGAGACAGCTTTTAAGAAAGAAATCTCAGAAGAACCAATGAGGTGCTTAGTCTAAGCTGTAGTCCAGGAGACCTCAGTCAGCCAATGACCTCAAACAATTCTCTCTCACTGAAATGCCTGATGGCTTTGGCTAAAACAAGATGTCCCTGAATTATGTACTCAGACACACAGCCTCCACAAACACTAGGCCCAAATACAAGCCTGAATATGGAAATGCTACAAATATCCACACTACTTAGAACAAACTACAGAAGTGTTACTCCCAGCTGAAAAGCAGCAGTGAGCCTTTAAATGAAAGTTTTAAACAGCTAAAGGAGCCACTAGAAAAAAGAGTTTAACTGCAACAAGTTATCATAAACAAACAACCCAACAGATGCTTAATAAGAGTGGACAATTTCCAGTTAATACCTCACACACAGTGAAACTAGCTAGAAAAAATACACAGTACACAAAGTGCTATAAACAACAAAGAAATAAAGAACAAAATAAGCAAAAAACAGGATACTTAATGTTATATATTGTAGCTCCGAGTTTGCTGAGTGTCCTTCCTTTGATAAGCTCACTGTAAAATGGCTGAACACTTACAACTGAGCTTCTTAGGTAACAGAAAGTTGAAACCTGAGACAGCTTTTAAGAAAGAAATCTCAAAAGAACCAATGAGGTGCTTAATCTAAGCTGTAGTCCAGGAGACCTCAGTCAGCCAATGACCTCAAACAATTCTCTCTCACTGAAATGCCTGATGGCTTTGGCTAAAACAAGATGTCCCTGAATTATGTACTCAGACACACAGCCTCCACAAACACTAGGCCCAAATACAAGCCTGAATATGGAAATGCTACAAATATCCACACTACTTAGAACAAACTACAGAAGTGTTACTCCCAGCTGAAAAGCAGCAGTGAGCCTTTAAATGAAAGTTTTAAACAGCTAAAGGAGCCACTAGAAAAAAAAGAGTTTAACTGCAACAAGTTATCATAAACAAACAACCCAACAGATGCTTAATAAGAGTGGACAATTTCCAGTTAATACCTCACACACAGTGAAACTAGCTAGAAAAAATACACAGTACACAAAGTGCTATAAACAACAAAGAAATAAAGAACAAAATAAACAAAAAACAGGATACTTAATGTTATATATTGTAGCTCCGAGTTTGCTGAGTGTCCTTCCTTCGATAAGCTCACTGTAAAAAAAGTCGAGTCACAGGCTTTGCCCACAGTGGCTGCTGTTATGTATTTGTAATTCTGATGTGAGCGGGGTAAATGGTGTAATATCGCACACAAGGTTGTGGACTTCACACCTCTTGAGTGTACCTGTTTAGCAGGTTGTCCGTCATTGCACCACTACATTTGCTGTGGTCCTCAGACAATTTGTATTGCTATATGTTATTATGAGGCTACATGTTGGCCTAGCTGTCAGACCATTACAGGCTGACATTTGGACAGGCCCATATATAACAGTCAGACAAAGGCACACACATGGGGATAATGTGTTAATACTGTTCTGCCACACACAGACAGTTGGTAGACCAGTTTGGTATTTGCTTGCTTTCTTTTATGGGTATGACATCTGCTTCCCCACTGTCTGCCATTGGTGTTTTGACAAGATCCTTTCTTGTTTTGCAAATAGTAGACAGGCAAATGCAATGTTGGTACAAGCAGAACAGATATGTGAGGCATATTTGTGCTCCTTCTGTGACAACCTGTAATTCCTGGGGTATGGATGTTGGCTAGTGACATGTTGTCAATACTGACACAGTAAGTTGTCAGCCTTTTATGACCTGGCAGTACACTGACCTTCAGGTACCAGCTGTCCTGCTAGGCACCATACCTCCCGACTATTTAGAGCCAGACATCTGGACAAATCCATAAGTAATCAAGATCATTGTTAAATATTGGCCTTAAAAACCTATAAAGGTGATACAATAACAGGTTTTGCATTAGCAGTCTGAAACTACAATCTGTCATTATTTTCTGACTTTAGTCTTTTGTGATTTGCAAATGATTTGCCAGACAACCCTGATATCATGATATAGAGACCATGAATATGATGCAAACATCTGGACATTCTGCAACATGTCTTTACAATTGATGGGTATGCTAGGCACAGTGTAGGTTACTCTGAGCTGTGTACTGTCCATATGTGTAGCCCTCTGTCCCTTACCTGAACAGCTTTCCTGCAGTAACAGATATTGACACCTGGACAGTGTGTACATCTCCTACTGTAGCTGTATTTGACATGCAGAATAGTTGGCACTGCAGTTCTTGGAACATGGACCCTGTCAACCACAGTACTGTACCTAGGCCACTAAGACACGACAGCCAGAAGTAAGTGCAGGCCACATACTGACAGTATTGACCACACATATACATAGCTCATTGAGCCCTGTATATTGTGGGCATGCAACAAGTTATCAAGTTTATTGGGGCAGCCCTGGGAATGTGTGCTCTGCTGATTATACCCTAAAAACATTACTGTTGCTGCATTTCTGTGGAAACATGGGTGTATGTGTGTGGGGGGGGGGCACACTTGTAAACTGTCCACATTTGCATGGACTGTGCTGATGTTCCCTTTACATTTGGGTTCTATTTAGCATAGTATTGTGCCTGTCTTGGAGACTGCAGGCATATCACTAAAGACCACAGGTTAGATTGTAATGGCAGACATTTGGGTTTCAGACTTCTTACCCTTCAGAGCCTCACTGCAACTTCAAGACCTGCTGTGATATCACTGTGTAAGCCTGTATGGGCATATTTCATCATTGTCCCCATTTGTAGGCCTTTGTCAGATATTTCTTTATGGTTTTCACCAGCTGACTTGCCGGGTGAGGCTGAGGGGTGAGTAAGGGACCCCCACACTGACATCCAATGTATGTGACCTATGACATATGACCAGTTTGTTAGCCCTCCACATATACTGCAGTGAGATTTGTCACCTAAGGGACTACTGCATTCTCTGGGGAAGCCAATATTGGGCAGATATTTCCTGTTGTCCCACATAGCTGTCAGTTGTCTGCTGCTCTCCCAGTAAGACACCCCATTCCCTTGCATGCATGCAGTGATATCATAGGTATGCTACCACAATGTATTACACCATTCATTTATTGTTAAGAAGACTGACTTGCCTTGTGCCTGCAGCAGTTGTGAGGATGGTGCTTGAGGGCTGGCTCTGCCAGATGCACGCAATGCACAGCCTATACATGGTATGATACAGGTAGTGTGATGTGTGTGGCATCCATTTTACTGTGTGTGCGAGTCAGAGAGAGGTGTCAGTACCTGGGTCCCTCCAGTGTCAGTGTATGTGCTATGTATTGCCTCTTTGCCAAGGCCTGGGCATACTGGGCATGCCTCCATCTGCCTACAGGAGTAGGGTCAGGGGTTTCCTCCTCTGAGTCCCCCTGTGCCTGTGGAGACCTTGGCAATGGTGGGGGGCTGTGTGAACCTTCCCTGTGATGTTCCTGCCGCAGCTGTTTCCTCAGGATTATATTGTATAACATGGCACATACTATGAACATGTGTGCACATGTGGCTGGAGAGTACTGCAGGGCTCCACCAAATATGTCAAGGCAGAGAAACCATGACTTGAGCATCCCAAATACAAACTCTATAATGTTCATGGTTTGTGCATGTGCCTCATTATGGCATTCTTCTTTGTCTGTGTGTGTGTGTGTGTGTGTGTGTGTGTGTGTGTGTGTGTGTGTGTGTGTGTGTGTGTGTGTGTGCGTGTGTGTGTGTGTGTGTGTGTGTGTGTGTGTGTGTGTGTGTGTGTGTGTGTGTGTGTGTGTGTGTGTGTGAGTGCATTTCTGATCGGTGTCATCATCCACAGGTTCAATGCATAGCCAGTATATTCCACCAGATGGCCATACAGGATGTTTCCCCTGGCAAATGCTGGTACAGCTGTGAGGCATGCCAGATGTGGGAGTCCTGATATCTACCAGGGCTGCCAGCACACACATTCATGATAATGCCCTGGGCATTGCACATGACCTGGCAGTTGATGGAGTGATAGCCCTTGCGGTTGACATAGACTATACCCTCTTCACCAGGTAGTGCCTTGACGTGGATGTGCATGCAGTCTATGGCACCCAGTACCTCTGGGTAGTCTGCTACATGGTAGAAGAGATGCATATTGCTGGTCCTCTCCTCATGGATGCTGGGGAAATATATGTATTCATCAGCATGTGTTCGCATGACATCCAGGAACTGGTGGAGTACCCTGGATGCAGATGCCTATGAGACCCCCATGATGTCCCCAGTAGGTCTTTGGAAGGTACCTGTAGCTAGTATTCTTAAGGCTACACATAGCTTGCTTTCAACTGGGATGGGATCCCCTCTGTTGGCTCTGGGTCTGAAGTGAAGCCGGCAGAGCTCGCAGAGTTTCTGAAGTATGTCTCTGTCCACCCTGTAGCACTCTAGTATCTCCAGATCAGGTAGCCCCTGGTAGGTTACCCTGGGTCTCAACACTCTTCTCCTCCTCCTCAGTCTGGGACGGTTGTCAGCATTATAATTCTCACTGCCCTCAGCCTCTAGCTCATACTGATGTATCAAAGCAGCAGCAGCCCCTAACATTTTGTCAGTATAAATTCCCTCGAGTGTGTCCACCAATGGTGCAGAGTTTGTGAGAAAAAACAGACTAAAAGGTGTTTGCATTGTTTATACTGGTGTGCTGCAGATGCTGCCTGGGTGATTGGCTGTCTATAATACATTCCAGCTGCCAGCTATATTATTTGTACTTGAGTGTCTTTATTCTATACCCACGGTGGTGCAGCAGTAGCGTTGCCACCTCATAGCAAGAGGTTCTACCATTCGATTCTCAGCTGGAGCGCCTTCTATGTGGAGTCTGCATGCCCTCCCCATGGTCGAGTGGCATTCGAAAGACATGCATGAATGGGCGTGCCTTCATTGAAGGTTGGGTGTCGGGCTGGCACCTCAGCACCATAAAAATCTACTGCCAATCATTAGCAGACCGGAGTTTTGCTGTGGTGACCCCTAACCGGGAAAAAACGAAAGAATAAGAACAACAACAACTTGAGTGCCTTTTTTCTGCTATTTCTCTTTTTTCTTCCCATTTCCACTCCTTCTAAGCCCCACAGCATGCCGCACAAACCCGCTGCTCACATGTAAACACTTCTGCTAGTTCCTGTTGTTTTTTTTTATTTTTGTATTTCCATTCTATTTAAGAGCCATGGTGCACCGCTCAAACCTCTGCAGCTATAGTAAACAGTATTGAGCTGAAAGGACCCTCTCAGGGATGTGAACATGCTCTTAATTTCTTGAACTAGCTCAGACACACACCCTTGCTTAGCTGTGCTTAGCTGAGTGCAATTAAAGGTAGCGGTACTCCAATGTGCTTACACCAAGCATGACACACCCCCTTTTTATGTCAACTGCTTCTCCTGATTACACTACAGCATTATAGCTCCCACACGGTTAGGTGCAGGTGGACACAGTCTCCCATTTTGCTATTCAATAAATTTAGCTCATTTGCATAACCCACTACCTTAGTCCCTTGTTACACCTCTTCACCGGAGCCTATCTCCTTAGCTACCACTATTACCTGTTATTGTTTTGGTTCTGCATACTACCCACTATAATGGCAAAATTCAAATTTCCCATAAACTTGTCTTTTTACATTTTTTTTAAATTTTCTGCATGATCTCATTTGCAAGCCGCTGTGCTATGCTTAAATGGCTGGAATTGGCCAAAAAAATTGATTTTTATAATTTTGCAACTGTTTTCCATGCCAATGGCCATATTTTTGTCCATTGGCATGCCTAATAGTCATAATACATGCTTTATTTGAGTTGTCATGCCCCCATTTTGATTTTTGCAGAAATGTATATGATTAATAACCGAATACATTTCTGCAACAGATAGTGCTCTGACACGGATGCCTGCCTGCTTAGTGCTTACTGAATCACTAATTCACCTCGTTTGTATGGTCTTCACCAGCAAATGCAGTTATTAGCATTATTTAGTGGTGCCCATGTCAGAATAGTGCTGGCGGGCTCATGCATGCCCCCAGCTTTATTTACTAGATCGCTCGGCAGCCATATTCCATGCAGAAGCTGCTACACTATTCTGACACAGTGATCTGGCTTTATTGAATCCCAGCCATTGTTTTTTTCAGCATGCTAGGTCTTCCTTATTCTTCATGAATTTTCCAAAGGTCCCTTACCTGCATTCTTAGACCTTAAACTACTTATGTTTGGACAGTATCATTCTTTCAAGAAAATGCTTGTGCTGGAGGTACCTGGGATTCATTTCCTTTTTTCAAGCATTCTATGCCTGTCTGCCATCTTGGCTTACTTCCTCAGGATCCCAACTTTGTTTTGTGTCATTCACATATTTTCACCAGGATGACTTGTTAGTTTGCCAGTTTGTAAAGTTAATTATTTTTTTTGGGAAACAAGCTTATGTTGGCCCACCATTTTAAGGTTAGGAAGCAGGTAGAAAACTTTAAGGGGTGGGGAGAGAATTTTATATTTAGACAGTGAGAAGGTAGTTTTAGGGTTAGGAATTTAGGTTTGTGGGGTTGGTGTTTTAGGTTTAGGGAGTGATCCAGGACTTTAGGGTTAGGGGGTGAGAGTAGAGTTTTAGAGTAATGGAACAAGGATTCAGGTTGGGAACTAGGTGAGAGTTTCATTGCTGAAGTTCAGGTTCTGATACAGATTTGTAGGGTTGGATGCTAGGAGGGCTATGCAGACACAGAAAATCTGGCTAGTGGGGGGTTCTAGTGCTAGCTTTTTTGAGTAAGTGGCAATGAGCAAGTGTTTTGTGAGTTACTGGCACATGAGCTCTATAAGTATACCTTAAAAAATATACCCTCTCTGTAAGTAGTCCTGTGTAAAGCTGTACCCTACAGTATCCTTATTTCATTGCTTATGCCTGGAGAAATGAGCCATTGCACTGCTTATAAGGCTCATTAGCATGTTTCTGCAGTAGTATTGTGGTGTAATACTAAAATATTAAAATATATGCCTTGACAACCTGCTGGAATAATTTTTTTTCCTGACTGTATTACCATTTGTGGAGATCAGCCTGGGTCCTTCTCATCGGAGCCCTAGCTTTGAGGAGATGATTTAGTCACTGGTCACTGCTGTCAGAGGGAACATATTATTTCTGCACAGGAAGCCTAAGTCCACAAGTATCGTACCATACATGTCAAACAGTGTAAGATAAAATACTGCTACAATAATTATGATTTCTGATTTTCTGTCATTTAATGAATGTGGACCCTCACGTTAGTTATTTAGTTTGTGGAAACTAGCAGTAAAATAGTGCTAATTTCTGCACCATCTGTGGTGCATATTGACAGCACTCTTTTATGCAGATGAATGTTGTAGATCAAGTGGGAGGGGGGGTCAGTATGTCTTCATGTTGATGATCAGTGGTTTGGTGACCATAGAACTGGTATACTAAGATATGGAGAGGGTGTTAGGGCTGGGCTGATGGAATTTACAAATGCTTGTTAGGTTTGATTGAAGTAGCTGTGCCTATGCATTTCAGCTTTTTAAATGGTTTTCATTGATCTTTCTTTTGACAAACTGTCATAGAGCCTTACTGTCCTGTTACGACAATTTGGGATCTCTTGCAGCAGCACTACACCATAAAGTAAGTTAGGAGACTTTGTATCTCTCCTCTGTGAATTTAGCGTTTTTCTGTCAGTATGTTATGTTGGTACATAATAGAAATGTATGCATAAGATCCTCCAGTAGCACTCAAAAATCAGCGAGCCATCTGGCTATACGTCTAGTTATGGTAAAGTGTCCCAGCACTCCCTAGGCCAAAGGGTGCACTTGTCATGGCATACAAGTAGAAGCTAACATCCCAGCATTAGTAGCATATAGACTGCTAGTAGGACCATGGAAGTAAAGTAAAAGAGAAATAAATATGGCTGCCCTTTACTGGGCTTGAATCGTGGGGATATAAACTTATACTGATTTAACAGCAGAAATTATTTCCTACTCTTACCTATGTAACTGCTACTTCTGTATCAAGTCTGCATTCCAACTGCTAATACAGAACATACCATGATCTGCAGTTTTGTTGCAAAGCATAATGACATCTTCTAGACTTCCATGGCTGTACTAAGTAGCATGTTTTAATATGTATTTCAGCAAATATCTATGGCTGATGAAAATTTGATGAGGGTGGGACTATGTGCTTTGGTACTTAAGCTAAATCATGGTATCAACAGCTGTCAAACTTATTGAAGATGTACCTCAGTTTGTTGCCACTAAGCAAAGGTGAAAATACCTGGAGAGCTGAGCTTTAGGCTTTAACTATTGATGGCACTTATGTCTAGTATTTGGAGGTTAGCCAGGTTTTTGCTTCATTAAAAATTTTGTACAGTGTCGGATTGATACCACTAAGGTCATTTCTAGCCTTATACATGATAATGTTATTAATGAATAACAGTTTTATTCCCAGGAAGATCTGTGATTATGTAATTTTTTTTATACATTCATTAACCAAGTCAACCCACTGAACAACATAGGTATCCCTTTTAAACCCACTGAACACAGGTACCCCTTTTAAACCCACTGAACACCGGTATCCCTTTTAAGGGATGACAAGGAGCACAGTCTCATCAGGGCCAAATAGAAAAAAAGACCACAATCAATATTAAAAAAGGGCCACAAAGGACCCAGTGGCACCTCAGGGGATGAGTCTTCTTCAGCCACTGACATTGATTTCACCCCTTTTTCTGAGTCTCCCATTGCTAAAAGACGCCCCAGCAATGACCCTTTAGGGAGGGCAGATGCAGGGGTGGGAGGAAGCATAGGGCAAATAAACAACCTACAACAGTTGTTGGACCTAATAATACCTCATTAAGTTTAGAGAATAATGTACACAATGTTTCCAGCTGTGCTCTTTCAGAAAGTGAAATAAAGCTACTCAACAGAGGTTTAAATTTTGTGCCTGTTTTTTTGTTTATGAAAATTCATTGGTTAATGATGTTTTGAATTTCTGTCGACTACTGAATTTAAGACTGTTTTTTTGGGATAATGAGAATACCCAAAGATCTACCGTTCACACAGTTCCACAGATCCAATTTTGTTCCACCTGTGTATAAGTATGTTGGCATTTTCAAAGATTGTGTGTTAAAATACTTACATTTCAACAAATCCCTTATGCCAAACATTAATTATAATCTAACAAAGTCAGAACAACAAGCAATGCACCAGTTAATGGCTCGACAAGATCTAGTTATATTACCAGCAGACAAGGGAGGGGCAATAGTAATTATGGACTGGGACAAGTATTTGGCAGAGGGGGAGAGACAGTTGAGTGATGGACAATTCTATATGGGTATGCCATTAGATCCCACACTACAGTTCAAAAATGAAATTGATAATTTTTTGAATTTGGCTTTGGAGGAGGGCATCATTAATAAAAAAACTGTTTATCATCTAACAGTTTCTGACCCTCAATCTCAATATCTGTATCTCCTACCCAAAATTCACAAAAATCTGTCCAATCCCCCAGGTAGACCTATAGTCTCCGGATGTGGAGCACTGACTGAACCCCTGTTGGCCTATCTGATGAAATATTTACAGCCTCTGTTGCCCCTTGTTGGTGCCAGAATTCAGGACACTACCAATTTTTTACAAATCATTGACATCATGCAATTAGAGCCTGAATGGCTAATGTGCACTTTGGATGTGTCCTTATTATATACCAATATTCCACACTGGGCTGGGCTTGAGGTGTTGCAATTCTGGTTGGATCAGGCTAATATTTATCTCTCTGGATTCAATATGTTCTTGGTATGCTTAGCTGAACATGTATTGACCAAAAATGTTTTTCACTTTTTTGGTAAATGTTTTTGGCAAGTTAAGGGTATGGCTATGGTGGCATCTTTTGCCCCCATTTATGCAGATCTGTTCATGGGCTATATTGAACATCAGCTCATTTATGATGATTCACACAATTTATTTCTTGGAGAAATTGACATCTGGCGACGCTACTTGGATGATTGTTGGATGGTGTGGAGGGGGGATTTGGTCTTTTTACAGGAATTTGTTGAATACCTTAACCAGAACAAATGGGGTATTCAATTTACTTTGAACACCAATAATGATGACATCACTTTTTTAGAAGTGACGGTTATTAGGAATCTTGACCATTCCCTAAAAACAGAGGTCTTTTGAAAATATCCTCAGTACAATACATTACTACATGCTGGTAGTCATTACCCCCCCCCCCCACATCATCCACAATATACCTAAGTCACACATTTTGAGAATGCAATGCATTTTTTCTACACAGGACACTTATGCCCAGTTTGAACAAGATCTGCATAACTGTTTTATCCAGAGGGGATATAAAGATAATAATATCTGTCATGCCAGGGATCAGGTTAGACAACAATCTAGAGTAGATCTACTATAGTATAAAAAGTCTGATGTCGACAGGGATGGACAACAGCCCATATGACTAGTAACCACCTTTGGCAGGAATTTTCAGACCTTTAAGCAGGTTATTAATCAAAATTGGGACATCTTAAAGGCCAATGTCAAGCTTAATGATATTCTTTCTTCCACCTGTTGATTTTCTTTTCATAGGGGGCCCATTTTAGGTCCCCATTTTAGTCATTATAAACATAAGGTTCTGCCTACACTCCAGCAGTCTACTATATTTGGAAACAGGGTTAAGGGATGTGTTTCTTGTGGACATTGTTCCGCATGTCCCCACATATTCAAAACTAAAACTTTCACTAGTTCTAACACCCCCAAGGTCTACGACATTTTATGTTTTGGAAATTGCAGTAGTGAATGGATGGTTTATTTGGCTACCTGTTCCTTTTTGGCGTTTTATGTTGGACAAACATCTAGAACACTGAGGATTTGAATATCCGAACACCTCAGTGAGATCAGGAACAGGAGAGCTACCGATGCTTTGTTTAAGCACACCTTGGCCCACAAAACAGCTAGATTTACATTTACTGTTATTAACAGGGTCCAGGGTTGCAATTTTTCTAAAGTTGGCTGGCACACTGTACTAAACAATAAGGAATCAGGTTGGATTATCAGGCTAGGGGTTTATTTAAACCTGGTGTGAATGAATTCTCATAATGTTAAATCCACCCAATAATTTTTGTGAATGCTAATGATGCTATGTATTTAAGAATTACTTATTTTCATTTGTGTTAATGCACTGAAGAAGGCTGTTGCCAAAATCAGTCTGCTTTTTGTTTTTTTCCTAGCCACTTAAATAAATAGTTTCAAGTTTTTTACCTATTGTGCTGGATCTTTTTGGATTTCATTTATTGCCTGAGATGGTTGGGTCCGTGCACATCCGTATGTGTGGGTGTATGTGTTTGGTATCTCTTACAGCAGCACTACATCATAAAGTAAGTTAGGAGACTTTGTATCTGTCCTCTGTGAATTTAGCTTTTTTCTGTCAGTTATGTTATGTTTGTACATAATAGAAATGTATACATAAGATCCTCCAGTAGCACTCAAAAAGCAGCAAGCCATCTGGTTATAAGTCTAGTTATGGTAAAGTGTCCCAGCACTCCCTAGGCCAAAGGATGCACTTGTCATGGCATACAAGTAGACGCTAACATCCCAACATTAGTAGCATATAGACTGCTAGTTGGACCATGTAAGTAAATTAAAAGAGAAATAAATATGGCTGCCCTTTACTGGGCTTGAATCATGGGGATACAAACTTATACTGATTTAACAGCAGAAATTATTTCCTACTCTTGCATAGCACTGCTACTTCTGTATCAAGTCTGCATTCCAACTGCTGATACAGCACATACCATGATCTGCAATTTTTGTTGCAAAGCATAATGACCTCTTCTATACTTTCATGGCTGTACCAAGTTACATGTTTTAATATGGATTTCAGCAAATATCTATGGCTGATGAAAATTTGACGAGGGTAAGACTATGTGCTTTGGTACTTAAGCTAAATCACGGTATCAACAGCTACCAAACTTATTGAAGATGTACCTCAGTTTGTTGCCACTACGCAAAGGTGAAAAGACCTGAAGAGCTGAGCTTTAGGCTATAACTATTGATGGTAATCATGTCTAGTATTTGGAGGTTAGCCAGGTTTTTGCTTCATTAAATATTTTGTACAGTGTCTGATTGATACCACTAAGGTCATTTCTAGCCTTATACATGATAATGTTATTAATGAATAACACAGTTTAATTCCCAGAAAGATCTGTGATTATGTCATTTTTTTTATACATTCATTAACCAAGTCAACCCACTGAACATAGGTATCCCTTTTAAACCCACTGAACACAGGTACCCCTTTTAAACCCACTGAACACAGGTATCCCTTTTAAACCCACTGAACACAGGTATCCCTTTTAAACCCACTGAACACAGGTATCCCTTTTAAACCCACTGAATACAGGTATCCCTTTTAAGGGATGCCAAGGAGCACTGTCTCATCAGGCAATGTGCTCAGAGAAACAAGATAGGCAAATAAAGGTGGAAGGAATCAAACTCTGTTCACAGCCTCAAATTACTGTCAGACAAGAAGGTTTAGGACAATGACAAAATAGACATGCTAAGGCTGAACCTGACAAACTCATACTAGATTTGTAGGAGCAGAGAGAGATTTTAATGTGCTTAATTTTAATGTGTTTAATGCCCCTTAAAATTAAAATTTATGTTTAATTTTAATGTGTTTAATGCCCCTCCTGTGGCACCATCCTTGACTGGATTCTAGTATCACATCCCCACTATTTTTCTGATTGCGGTACTCTTCCTGACCCTCTTAGTGATCATCTGCCTACTTTTACTCATCGACTCCCCTGTATCTCATACCGTTCCCACAACTACATTACTACTCGTAACGACAAAAGCTTCAACCCATCAATCTTTGTAGATTCCTTGAAAGCAATTAATTGGAACAATCTAAAGACACTTCCATTAGAAGAAGCAGTTGCTCACTTTAACTCCACTTTCTTAAGAATACTTGATTCCCATGCCCCTCTAAGAACAAAAAGAATCAAAACAAATTCAGCCCCCTGGATAACCAAAACCACACTATCAACTATGCGCCTTAGAGACAAAGCCTGGGGACTCTATCTGAGAACTAAGACCCCAGAACATCATATTGCATTCAAAACCCTTCGAAATAAAGTAAAAAAGCTAATAACCTCAGATAGACAAAAATACTTCTTCACACTCCAAAATAATAATAAAACCAACCCTGAAAGATTTTGGAAGGGGATATCCACCCTCCTTAACCCCAGCAAACCACACACCCCAACCCCAGACCCAAATAGTCCCGACTTAGATTTAGCTACGCAGTTTAACTTCCTTTTCATCAACTCCATTAGCAAACTCACCTCCTCCTTCACATGCCCCACCTCACTATCTAATACACCCCCTCCCTCTCCCACCCACAACCCTATCCCCAATTCCACCTCACACTGCCTATCTTCCACCTTATCCACTACTCCAACTGCCTCATCATTCACACCCCCCTCAAACTCTCTCTCTCCACATTCCTCTCTATTCTCACTAAAACCTACACCCACTTCCACTATAAAGAAACTTCTTCAGAAACTGAAGCCTTGTACTAATGCCCCTGACACCATTCCCTCCTACTTCCTAAGCATAGCTGCAGATGCTATTGCTTATCCCATCAGCATTCTAATCAACCGCTCTATTCAGGAATGCACTGTGCCCCAACTGTGGAAGCAAGCATTCATCATCCCTCTACATAAAGGAGGCAACAATTGTAGCATCAACAACTTTCGTCCTATTGCTATCCTGTCCCCTATTTCTAAACTTCTGGAAAAGTGTGTCCACCTTCAACTCTTGCCACATCTCTTAGACAACAACCTTATAACTCCTACACAGCATGGATTCAGGCCAAACCACAGCACTATGACAGCCCTCTTATCCTTCCTTGAGACTGTTAACACAGCACGTGATTCTGGCCACATTGTCTCTACCCTACTACTTGACCTCTCCAAGGCCTTCGACACTATCTCACACAATCTGCTCTTAACCAAACTGTCAAAACTTAACCTCTCTCCTTCCATAAATTGGTTCTCCAGCTATCTATCAAATAGAAACCAAGCTGTAATATGGAAAAAGGCCACTTCCCCTTTCCTTAGTACCCCCACTGGAGTTCCTCAAGGATCTATTCTTGGTCCCCTCCTCTTTAATATATTTATAAACGATTTCCACAAATCAATTCCTTTTGCAAACATCATCCAATATGCAGATGATTCTACCATTATCTGCTCTTCCACCTCCTCCTCTCAGCTCCAAACACTTACCCAGGAAGCTTTTTCAATTACCGAACAATGGATGAAAATAAATCACTTGGCACTCAATGCCTCCAAAACAAAACTGATGGTATTTACCCCCTCCAAATCCACTTCCTTCAATATAAACTCTTTCTCAATTACCAGCCAAAATAACTTACCCCTTGAACTAGTGACTGAAACTAAGCTACTAGGTGTGCAAATTGATAATAGGCTTAGCTACAACTCCCATCTACAACTAAATATTAAAAAAACTCATCAAAAACTATGTATGCTCTACCGTCAGAATCAGTACCTTACAAGCTCCTCCAAAATCACACTCGCTTCCTCTTTTCTCATCCCCTCCCTTCTCTATGGGGCCCCACTACTGACCAATCTTCAGACCTCTCTAAAAAACCAGCTTTCCTCCTGCTATAACAAATCGCCAAATTCGCAAATGGACACAGGTCCTCCACCCACCACTGTTCCTCTCTCCAAACCCTAAACTGGCTCGAACTGCCTAATCATCTCACTTATATACAGCTGACTTTCGCTCACAAGCTCATTCTTAGTCCTTCTCTTTGTCCCTCCCTGTCTTCTGCCTTCAAAATGCACCTACCAAATAGAGTATTAAGGTCTAACAATCAAAACCTATTAGAAGTCCATAAACCATCTCATCCCCCAGGTAAACACTTACTATCCTTCAACCTTGCCCGCCTCTGGAACTCACTCCCACCATCCATTCGTACCACCTCTAACCGGTACACATTCAAAAACTCTCTCCATACATACCTGAGGTCCCAATGGGATTGCTCTTGCTCCCTCCCCTCATAAATTTATTATATCTCATCATCCTTTACACTTTTGATACGTATCTCTACCTAACAAACCTAATGTTCCATCAGTATATCTACTCTGTAAGGTTTTTGATGTCTGCTTGAATAACTCCTCTAAATGTATATCACATTACTCTTTCAATTTTCTTACCTCTCATTTATCCTCATCATACTGTATTGATTTGAATGCTTTTGAATTGTGAGCTTAAATGTTTTATGCTTTACTCTGTACAATCATTTTTGTAATTTTTGTAATTTTTGTATGCACCTAATTTTGTCTGTATTGGAGCTTTTCTCCCCAGGACTCCATTGAAAACGGGTTCTTTTGGCCCAATGGACTATCCTGGTAAACCAACTGCAAATAAATAAATAAATAAATAAATAAATAAATAATGTTTATTTTGCAGAAGCAGTTTGATATTATCACTGGATTTCACTGAGTGTGCATATTCCTCTGCCTGTTCTGCGGGAGAAACCAGATATGGTACTTAAACAAGATAATGGAAAATTAACAAGAAACCCCTGATTTCCACAGAAAAATGCATATCAGGTTATGTTCTGCAGCTATTAGCAGTTTGGAGAGTCAAACACAAAATTCTGGAGGAAGATCTCAGCAAAAGGTAAATTCGTATCAGGTGGTATGTCACATCATTAGGAATGTGGTGGGCTTTGATATTATTTTTCTTCCTATGATTGTCCAGTGGATTAATCATTCATCTGTTAGTTTCATCTGTGTCCTATGTATAACAATCACGGCATTACGTCAGCAGTGATTTGATCCCACATAGCACATACTGCCTGTCAATTTCTACAATAGCTCACATGCAAGACCCAACCAGAATGCATATTATATGCTGCTGTTTATATAATGTATTCTATCCATAATAGTTGCCCACTCTTCCTTTGTAGCATCAAAAACATTCATTTGTCCAACATGTATTTACAATGAGACATTTTATTTCTTATACTTTCTTGCCATACCTAAACCTTGTTCATACAAGACTGAAAATTATTCTAATTTTTGTAATAATTCACACTCTAGTAAAGTCTCTTCTATATCTGAGAAACCAGTTCAAGTTTTATTTATTATGAAGCAACAACTCACTTAACTGAGTACTATGTGAAAGCTGATCTTTGCTTTTCTGCAGCTGATGAAGTCTGTTTTGCTTTAAAGTGATTGCCTACTTTGGAGTATTTGAACAGCTACAGTTCATTTTAAATATTTTTTAAAAGCTTAGGTAGTCATTTATGAAAAAAAGTGTTTTGATTTCTGCCATTTATTAATTCACAAAATGACACTGTCTTCCCTCATTTCAAATTTTAATCCTTAAATGATAATTTTAGAAAACATTTTGAATGTATGCTGACATTAGTTTTATCACTTACATTTGTATATGAATATTACTTAATTCTGTCATATCTGATTATTTTAAGATGCCACCAAACATTATCAGGGTTATTGTCATGTTGCTCACCACAGAAATTAATGTCCTGGTAAAATTTCTGTCTAAGATAAATTGTTATTAAAACCTGATTGATATTTTGCTAAATTTAGCTAATTATTTCACAGAGCTGTATGATTATCAGGAAAGCAGAGTTTCTGTGTATCCTGTAATAGTTTATTGGCATTAACAAGAAGCTTCATTATACTCCTGAGTTGAGAATACTCACTAGTGCTTTCAAAGTCCTTTAACAGATAAACAGTACTTCCACTGAAACTTGAATCTATATTGCATTCTTACCAAGATATATCTTTATGTTTGACAATAACAATAGCAATATTTATCAAATACATGAATACAAGTTTTCATTCTTGAACTTGCAAGACAAAATCAGGTAGATTTTTGATACTCATTCTAATGTGTAGTCCATTGTCTAACAAATGCAATTTTCATTTACATTCTTTTATAAATTACATTTGTCTTTTTTTTTTTTGCAAATCATATGAGCTGGGTTTTAAATTTAGGATTTTTAAAGAAAAGCTCCTAGAATGGAAGTGGTATACTGGCTTGAATTATTTCAGGAGACAAAGGGATTAATGAGCCTCTTGCTACTAAGAAATTAATAAGATTAGCAAATGATATCAATAGTAAATTCAAGCTGTCATGGATTATCTTTCAGTGAGGCAGACACAAGAATTCTGGGAAATAAACTTGAGTTAGTCAGGAACCAAACAAAGTTGATACTAAAATAGAAGTTAAAAAAGAAAAATACATTTTCAGTAACAAAAGAAAAGGGACATTTGAATGTGGGCTTCATAATGTGTGTCACTCTACAGCAGATAGCCCATACTTTTTGCATGTTACCACTGGCAGGATATAGTAACTATAATTCTTTACTTTTGTGTGTCTTGCAGTTCTTATTATATGGGGAAGACTTGAAGGAAGTTACAGCATCAGGTTAATGAACATCTCTACTCTACTTCCATAGATAACATATGCAATGTCTGCCAGTTGGGTATATATTTGTGTACATTTTTATATATGTATATATTTATTTGTTTGTAATTTATTGTTCTAGATGGAGTGTTTGTTGGTCAGAAAAAATAAGATCTGAAATTGTTAGCAGGAGTAAAATGCAATCAAACGTAAAACACAGAGTTAATCACCCAGGGGAAAATCCTGAAGCCACAGTTAAAAGCTAGGAACATTTGGTAGCTTTTTCACAGTTCTAACAATGTTAGCATTATGTATTATTTATTTAATTATTTGAAATAGAAGAACCATTCCACATATATACTATTACAGATTGAATTTATTTTCTAGAATAAAATTTTATTGGGTAAATTATCATGTCTTTCCTCATTAGCTATTTAAATGAAACATCATCATCACTTTTGTCTGATAAATTCCAATTCTAACTCACTGGAGCAAAAGATCTTACACTGATAATGTTCCTGGTTTAGAGAGCTGAACTTCATTTTTATCTTTATTTTTATTATAATGATATTTATTTTATTATAATGATAAACAATCTTACTTTGTCATGCTTGCATTAACTAGCTGCTAAACCCAGTTTGCATAGTGTATGAAAGTAATACACTTTCCCATGTCATGCAAGATGATACATCATCACAATGCACTCCTGTACAGCAGGCTCTTCTTACTTAGTCTTACCAATGCCTCAGCTGAAGCTCACTTGGTAATCTTTGTATGTGACAGTGATTGCCCTGTATGTAACAACAGAGGAGGATATGGTCAGTGCAGATCCCCAGACCTTTGTTTTGATCAGAGGTTCTGTGAACAGTGCTATCCATAGAATATGAGACAAGATATGAGTGGACTATGATTCTGCCTGCATAACAGTAGCCATCCATCTTCCAGTTATGGTAATTGTGTAGAAATGGTTATAGTCATGCAGCAACCTGTGACAGACCATCCCTGGAATTCAGTGACAATTGTAATGATTCATTAGTAGTCATGGATTGTTTCATATAGTTTAAACATGCTATATTTAAGTAGTCTAAACATGCTGCATTTTAGTATTATAATTTTTCAAATGCCTTCTTTGCAGCCTCAATCAACTGCAAAGGGATTGACATTTGTCAGGTCATATAGCCTGTATTATTTGGAGTGATGATCAGAACCATCTTATCTTCAGCATCCATTATGTAGCCATTGTTGCATATTTATTTATTTATTTTATTTTACATTTGTTTACCGGGCTGGTCTGACTGGATATATTTCCATTTTCAGCAGATACCCGGGGAGAAAAGCTCCACATAGAGACAAAACACAGTTACGTTATACATAAAAAAAATAAGCAGAAGATTACACATGATTCAAGACTACATTACAGAATTCTACATACATACCCTGTAGAGAAACACAATTAAGTTGTAGTTATAGAAATACAAAATAGAAAGGTTCTGTAACAGTAAAATATTTGTGGCAAGTGTAGAGCACATTCAAGGAATTTCTTTTACATTCAAAATTCTTTAATGGATTGTAATAGATGCTACTTGTAAAAGAAGTAGATTGTTAGGGAAACTTCTCAAAGTGTAGGTAGTAGAGAGCGAATAGAAAGAATGTGTTAAAGAGAGAGAGAAAAAATTGTGGAAGTCACAATTTTTAGTCAGGATTGAAGCATGGGCATAATCAGTGTATTTTAAGGTGTTTTTTAAGCTTTTGTTTAAAGAGAACAGGGGAGAGAATGGAAGTTAGAGCAGTAGGTAGAAGATTCCAATATTTACCGATGGTATTGGAGAATAGGGAGTCACCAGCAATGTTATTAGACTTAGTTAAAGTTACTAGAAGTTTGTTTGAAGAGCGTAATGAATTTAGGTTAGTGTAAGGGGTAAATAGGTTAGAAAGTATAGGTGTGTTATTAGGTTGGTAAAATATCCCATGGACAAAGGTGAGTTGGGAAAGTATCAACATGTTTTTTAGTTCAAGCCAGTGGAGTTGCTGTAGGTTCAGACAGTGGTGAGTTCTAAATTGGTTCCCAGTAACAAACCTAGCAATACTATTGTAAGTATTAGCCAGTTTAGAGAGATTATTTTTCTTTAGGTTAGTGTATATAGGTGAAGCATAGAGAAGAGTGGAAATAAGATGAGATTGGGCAAGTGTAGCTTTGGCTATAGGAGTTAAGAACATTTTAATGTTGTAGAAGGAGCCCATTTTTCTATTATCCATTTATTTATTATTTATTTATTGACATCTGATAAACAGGAAAATCTGATTGGGTAGAAGTCCATTTTTGGCAGAGGCACAGGAAGAAAAGCTCCAAATCATTACAAAATATTTTAAGACCAATTATTTTATAATTATCAAAAATAAAACAAAAACATCTGCAGTTTAAATCATTGTAATCAATTAGACATAATATAAACACAATGGTTAAGAATCTATGCAAGGTATATGACAATCATATAATATTTAGACAATTTTAAGACAGTTTGTAGAGAAATTAAAGGTAGGTTAGTGTAATTCAAATAAGAATTGCACTATGAAGTGGGGGAAAACAGGCTTTATGCTGTATTTAGTGAGAAAGTTAGGGAAGAGAATTAGATAGCAGTAAGGAAGTAAATGAAGGCAGAAGAGTGAGGAAGTATAAGGAATGAAATTGCACTTGTTCCCATTTAGGTTTATAGTTTATCCAGGATTTGATGAAAAACAAAGCCAGATTTTAGCTAGAAAGTCTTTGAGTGGATTTGAAAGATAGAAGGGAGGGTATAGACCTGATGGATGCAAGTAAGGAATTCCAAGCCTTAGCAGCTTTGTACAAGTATAGACAATGTTCAGCAGAGTTGCTTGGTTTGTAGACAGAGAGGAGTTTTTGGTCATTGGATCACAATGACTGACTGGAAATATAGCTGTGTAATATGTTTTTTATTGCTGAAAAGGCAGATGGATGGTGGATAATTTTATAGGTAGTAAGAAATTGTGTATACGTTAGTTGATGAGGCAGTTCTAACCAATTTAGACTTTTCAGTGCAGTGATGGGTTCTGAAAGGGGTATGTGCTGCAAATTAAGCAACTTTGTTATAGCATTGTTCAAGTTTTAATTTTTGCGAAGCCTGGAGGTTTGCAAAGATGGGAGAGACATAAGGAAATGTGTGGAGGTGATAAGTAGTGGCAAGTGTAATTTCAATTGCGTCAGTGAGAAAGTTTTTGGCTCTGTAAAGCAACCCTAGTTTTTGATGAGTTTTTCTTATGCAATTTTGTATAAGCAGGTCGAATGTAAGATGATCATCCAGTATCACCCCTAATAGTTTGCTATGAGAAGTGACTTCAATGTTGGTATTATCAAAAGAGGACTTTAAATTTTTTTTGTTTTTTTTCATGAGAGAGGGATTTGGGGAAAAACATAGTAGTTTGGTCTTTTTTGGGTTGAGCATGAGTTGTGAGTTATGAAGCCATGTTTTAGTGGCTGTTAAGATTTCTGAGTATTTTTTTGGAAGTGTACCATGTTGTCAGATGTGCAAATGAGAGTGGAGTCATCTATGTATTGTATTAGGATGGCCCATTGTGTGGAAGTATAGAGGGTGTGTGTGAAAATGTTAAAGAGGGGGGGACTAAGGGCAGAGCCCTGTGGTATGCCAGTGTTGACTGGGAGGTAAGGAGAGAGAGAACGTGAAGTGCCATTTTACCGACTGATAGCTTTTTGAACCACAGAAGGGTAGGCTGAAAGAGACCTAGTGAGTACATTTGAAGTAGAAGTTTGCTGTGACAAACTGTGTTGAAGGCTTTAGACGAGTTTAGAAATAAGGAAGAGACTAGTTTGCCATTATCTCTAGCTTTATTGACAGTATTTATATAAGTTAGAAGAGCAGTGCTATTACTATGGGAAGGACAGATGCCATGTTTTGCAGGGGATAGGAATTCTTCCTGCAGTAGATAGTATCACAATTGTTTTTGGATACATTTTTCTAGTATTTTGGCGAGGGGGGATTAGATTGCTATAGGGCTAAAGTTAGTAATATGTGTTGAATTTCCTCCTTTGTGCAAAGGGACAATGTGTGACTTTTTCCAAGGAGAGGGAATGTGCAATTCCAGGAGTGACCTATTTATAAGGATTGAGACAGGATAGGCAATTCTATTGGCTGCTGTTTTTATATTAAATCTTTATATTATTGTGATATAGCTTCCTCTACAAGATTGGATTGTAAATGATTTCAGCATTTAGTTAAAAACTGTTATTCTGGAAGTTAGCACTGATAATGACCTACTTCCTGTGACAAGGGTGCAGGGTTTGAATCTTTCAACCTTCATTTAGATGCTGTTATCATTGTTTGCCAGCCATATCTATTACATAGCTGATGTAGTTCAGGGAATGTTATGGCAATATCAACAGCACAGCAACCTTTTTAATGTAACTTACACAATTTATTTTTGAAGGGCAGCAGTCCCTACATTTATAGATGAAGCACTGGAATGCAAAGCTGTTTGCCAGAAGTCATATATGCATAGTAATAGCTTTCTTTTAATGTGGAATTATTCAGATGACTTTTATGTCTGCAGAAATTGTGCATATTTACTTGTTATATGTTACCTGGTGGTTAATATGTCTTATGCTCTCATAAACATTTCTTTGACTACCATATACAGCTAAATATAAAGAAAACACATAAAAAACTTGGACTTTCATGTTGAAACAAACATTTCTTAACTACAGCAACAAAAGTTTCCCTAGCAAAAACCTTTTTATGTCCCTGCCTTCTTTACAATGCCCCTTTCCTAACTAATTTACAAACTTCTACCCTAAGCAAAATGGAACAGTGCTACAACAAAATAGCTAAGTTTACCACAAACTCTAAATATCACAGACATCACTATAAAGCACTACTAGAACTAAACTGGCTTGAACTTCACAAACAACCTGCTTTTATTCAGCTATCCACTTTCACAATCTTATTTTCAAGCCTACTGCCTGCCTTGTACTAGCTAACTTAGTCACACCTTGTACACCAAACATATCCCTATGATCAGAAGACAAAAATCTCTTAGCTATCTCAAAACCCACAAAAATCCCAGGTCACTCTCTGTATTCATGTTCTGTCTCTGAACTATGGAATTCACTACTTCTTGCTACCAGGTCTATGTCTGCCCTATCCTGCTTTAAAGCATCTCAAAAGTACATGACTGTTCTCCTGTATAAATGTGACCTAACGCTCAGCTCTTCCTCTTCTTTCACCCTAGCTTCATTTTCTTCTTCTTCTGTCACATCTCACTCCTTCACAGTCTACAAGATCCTGTCTCTCGTAACTCCTTCTCTGTTTCTATGCCATATCCTTAAGCTACTGCTCACTCTGTAATGCCTCTATTCTTCTTAACTCTCTCACCATCTTTCTGCTTCACTAACTCTTCTGCTCTTAGCATACCTACAGTATGAAGTATTATAAAAATGAGCAGTATATAACTGTTTGCAGAGTAATATAATGAAATTTAGGAATGTCACATAACAGAAAGAAAGTCCGCAGCAGTAGGTGGGTTATGTAGTCATTAAAAACAATTGGTAGAATAAGAAGTTGGAAGAATACAGGGAAATGTATCTGCTAGATTTGGCATACAACACAAATAGAACAGTAAGGGCATTTCTACTTAGTTTTAAAAGCAGTTGGTATTATAAACAGCGTGGCCGCTTTATTAAAAATTGGCATTATAAACAACATGCCCACTGTACACAAGGAACATTGCCGGCTAACTTTTGTAATATTACTAGGCAATGTGTATGTGGTCAAACAGTTAATGTACTCTATGTAGCAGGTCACCAAAACCAAAAAGTATAGTACTTAGGCTAGAAAAACACTTACACCAGATCTAAGTAAAAATATAGCATGACAGCCAACATTAAACATTCCAGCACAACCATAAAACACAGGTTATAATGCCCCAAGCAACATTCCTGCAGCAGTTAAATGAAATGGAGTATTATACACAGGAGTAATTGCAGTAGCTAATGTTACATAGTGGTAAATGCAGAAACTGATGTTGTATATCCATGAAAAATGTAAAGCAGCAGCTATATTCAAAAAACATTTACCAGAGATAATATTGTGAAGAATGAGCATGCAATGGTGCAAGTGATGCTAAAGTTGTGAGATATGTAAGTCTTTGAAGCAGTGACAACATGTTATTGCTGCAAGGGATATGTGCGCTTGTAATTTCTGTAAAAGATTGTTGCTATATGTCTGCTTCTCACACAACATTGCCTGTTGTTACATACACCTGAGCAATTCAGTCATAATATACTTGTCCCTATGATGGAGAATGGTAATCATGCACAATCTATGAAAAGTCATGGATTAGAACACATATCTTACAAATGCAACATAATATAGAAAATTGTCTGATTTCCACATATAACAGAAAAAGCCTTAGTTGTTCTGTTAGGAAGGCCAAATGTCATCCATTCATTCATCCATCATTATCTAACAAGTATTTACATGTAAAAAATGAGCATAAATTCTTGTAATATGAATATCTAGCTATACATGTACACAGCAGATAGCTGAGTGACAACTCTGGTATCTGCATGACCAATCACAAACATATTGGCACAAGTTATTCTGAAGAGTAATGGCAGGATTTGAACTGGCTACCTATGATCACACTGTACAGAACACTGCCTGAATCACAAGCACCATAAATATATTGGTTTACAGTAGTGACAGTGCAGATTTGAATAGAAAATATCACCATTGTTTAAATTTGTGATTTTCTTCTAAAAAAGGTTCACAAGCACAGTAACAATGCACAGCTACACATATTACATGCATTAGAAATCCTTGCTACACAACATGGCAGACAAAAACATGCACTCAGTAAAATCAGTCATTGCTAGATTGAAACTTCCTACCATTTAGCTATGCCCTATGAAGTCTAGAGAGCACAGTATTAACAGCCAGTGGCACAGGATAAGTCATACTGCAACTGTGATGTAGTTCATCTTTGATAGCATGATATAACAATTGTGTTTCCAAAACAGGGTATTGCCAAGGTATAATAGAAATGTATAGGGTAGCCCTCCGAAATTGAATATGCATCTCCTAAGTGGAAGTTTACATAAGGGGTGTTGTCACAGAACACATTGTACATGACAGTGCACACATTCATACTAATTAACAGATGTTGGATTTGAACCTCCTACCTATAGAGTTATATAAGCTATATAACACAGTATCATCCACAAGTACCACTGGAGAAGTCTAACTCTGAAATGGAGCGAATACACACATCAGTGTGTTGCCCAGAAATGTTTGTAGTAAAACAGAGATAAACTGCAGAGGGAGCTGTTACCAAAGTTAGATTCATGGCTGGAGTGGAAGTAGATATAGTGCATCTGTTGTTGACGTTTTACTTACCTGTTGCTAGAACCACACACACAAGTTCACCATGGTCAGATTCAAACCACCAACCTGACAAGTTACAACATCTACAATTCATAGTAAAATTGTAAAACAGTAGATTGTCATCTAAGCAATTATGACAGTTCATCCCAGGATGATTGCATAAAATGCTAACCACTTATTTTGTCACTGTCATTTGTCTTGTCTCATGTTTGCACAATGTGGATTGACTATGCAAACAGACACTTCCTAAATATAACAGTGCACTTCTGGATTCCAGAGATGGATTATGTGTGAAAAGGTTGCACAACATTGTAGCAAAGTTGGAAGTGTAACCACTGGACTGCAGACATTCATTAACAGACTTAATTAATTGAGTCAACATCACTGTGAAATCCAGATACCTTGGTTTCAAAATTCAAGTAACACATACAGAAGTTGTACAACCTACTCACAGAATTCTTTGTTGTTATTTTCTTAACTATCTCCCTGAAGCGCATCACTGTAGCATTTACAGTGCTAATGACAAAGTATTAGCGAACGAGTAAGCATATCTTCAGGTGCTGAACTTACAATGGCAATTAGCAATTGTGTATGTGCTCTGTGCAAAAAAGCAGTATACACATCCAACCATGTCTAAATCTGATGGAATACAGAACAGATATCTATTATGGTCATGTTCAATGCATCATGATTTACACATTTGTCATGAAGGTTGCAGTCCTTCACTGATGATATGTATGATTCAGGTATATTATGAGACACGGTATACAAAGCATGTTATTGCTGATGGAAACATGCCCCAGGATTCACGAAGCCTCTGTGTAAGAGTTATAACTCTTACACGGAGGCTGCAGTTAAACAGAGTAATGTCAGCATGCTTTGCATATTCATGAGAGCATGCTGAATCACACCTAAGTCTAACACGGTCTGTGTAAGACAGTAGGGGGCATGTTCGTAGGCCGAGCCCTGCAAGCGGACACGCCCCTAGAAGTGTAAAAGTGCCCAAAGTAAACACCCAGAACAGAGTCCACGGAAATGTGAATAAACACAACACAACACATGCCCCCATAGACTATAAACATAAAAGATATATAAATAAACATGTTATATATTTTTTTAAATTGTAAAGATGTTTAACCGTGAGTGCGCTCATTTGCGCGGGCGTGCCCATAGCGCAGCTACAGTTAGCAGTCAGTGGGAAAGCATATAAGAACTAAATATGCAAAATAAGCCAGAAAGCAATAGCGTAGCGGTAGAGATGTTGGCTGAAGAGCAGGCATTCATGGTTCAAGCCCCCACAACACCAATTTATTTTTGCAAAATAAGCAGGAAACAAGTCCCTGACAAATATGTACACATAAAACCACAATTCATGTAAAATGTAATGAAATAGCCCATTTATATTGCAGACATGTGAGGTAACAAAAGAAGAAAAAATGCCAGATGTGCACATAGCTGAGCTACAGTTTAACAGAGTGAGTGCATGTGCCCGTAGATGAGCAGTGGTCTAACTGGTGCAAAATGAGTGCCCGTAGCTGAGCAGTGGTTTAACATGCTGAATCTATGTGCCCCTAGCTGAGCTGAGCGTAATATGCGTGCCGATAGCCAAATGAGGCTTAAACCAGCATACCCCGTTTGCGCGGAGCTGCGCACCGCGCAAACAAGCTAACCGACGGGCAACATTGAGCAAGCCGCATCAAAACTGCCTTTACACAGACACACCCCTCAGCATGTCTAGACAGTCATGAAAAATAAAAAGCAGTGGCCAGATTCGAACCCAGGATACTATACACCAAAGTCAAGGTACAGAACCACCAAGCCACGACAGCAGTACCTGTAAATGCAATAATAGCTAATATATAGGAATGAATACAAACTACAGCATGACAATGCAGGTTTACTGAAGTTGATACAATTCCAAAATGGCCAATCACAGATATGTGCGCGAAAAACGGACTATATAAGCCCCATAGGCGGGAATACACAGCATAAACGATTGTAGAACAGACCTGCAGGCAGAATGTCAGGAGTAGGAGAGGGTACTCGCTTTCGAGCACAGAGGTGGGGTGTTGAGGAGTCCAGGTACATGGCCTGGCTCCTAGTCCACAATCATGAGGCCCAACTCATGCAGGGCCAGGTCCTCTGGGGAGCATACAGGGCTGAGGCGTGGGACCGGTTGGCTCATGATCTCACCAGTGCCACAGGGATTCCAAGGACTGGTGAGCAGGTTCATCACCACCATGTGGACCTGAAGAGATGCAAGCAGGACCAACTGAACCTTTGGATCCTGGAGGCCCGGCAAACACCCAACGCCCCACCACTGAGTAAGTAACATTTAATTATGTATGTAAAAAATTAAACTAGCTGATATTATGGAGATGTGTATTTCAATATTGCTTCATTTATATTACAGCTGCAGGTGTCCGTTCTGTGAACCACAGAGCCTATGGCGATAGGCTGGTGCGGTTGCACCACCAGGCAGGTCAGTATAAAAACTACCAGTAACTGTAAAGAAATATAAAAGTATGACAGTCAGCAAAAGACTGCAGTGTAGTCAGTAAGGAATAAAATCTGCAAGTAACAGTGTGAAAGTGTATGCAAGTACTGCTTGATTACAAGAGTTTTCAGCCTGTAAGTTTAACCTAAACATGAAACTGTCTGACATATATTCTGAAATAAAAATGCCCTGCCTGTAAGAAAATAGTACACAACCTGCAGCAGGCTGAAAAGTATAGCTGCAGAAGATGATGAAATCACATGTGTGAAATATATCCCTGTGGAAATACTGAAACATGACAGAAATGAGACTGCTGGAATGGATTGTAATAAGTACTGTTAAAACATATCAATAAAGCCTAGAAGTACCATCCTGAATAGTAAAATGAAAGCAAGTGAGAGAGTGTGAGAAAGTGCCATGAATCCAGCAATACAGTAGTAATAACCCCTGAATAAAGTATACTGCAGTCAAGACAGAATGAAATGCATGTGATATTCCAAACCAAACAGCAAAATCTGTTCAAAGTGTTGCTGCATCTGGAATGTGTATCCCAAAATCAGGATATGTTGCTCTCAGTCTGCAATATGCAGATAGGATGATTGTCTGATATACCAAACATTCACACTTGTCTACAGCTACATAAAGCAAATGTAGCCCTGATGTAGCTGAACAAAGCTAGATATGAATGTGTATGAAGAACCATAAAATGTATATTGATGTTGCATTAACAGTCCTATCACCAAGTTGAAATAGTTATCATATAGGAAACTGTAGTTAGAACAGTAGTGTGTATATAACTGTAGCTATTAGAAATGTACAGCATATGTATTGTTATTCGAAGGTGTTAATATTACTTTCTTCACCCCACCCTATAACTACATATAACCCATTCCACGTGAAAATGGTATGTGCAATCACAATTAACACCCCTGGACGTTTGTCCTGTTGGGTCATATATATTTGCATGTCTGTTGATGCATCTGCCCTGTTCATACATCCACACCTGATGGCCTGTTGCCATCAATTAACCCTGCATGTTGTTCGACTGTGTATTTCTGTTAAAATTATGCATGTGATATACACGCTGTTCAATGGTGTGAATATCTGGGTGTTTGGTTAATGGGAATACTAATGCATGCTGTTACAACTAATTGTGAATGGTATTATATGTCACTAACCCAAACTGTCATGACATAATGCAAAACATAGTACGACAGGGAAGGCGGGTTCCAGCGGACCCACCTCTCCCACCTCAGCTGGCGAGTGCACCTGGAGTCCGGACCCTACTCCAGTGGCCCTGTGCCACCTGCAGGTGGAAGCGCTGCAGGGGATGGGGCTCACCCCCCCTCTGCAAGTGTGGCCGGAGGAGATCCACCACTCACCCTCCGTAGCATCCGGACTGTGGTGCGTAGGGAGATTCGGGACTCTGTCCTTGAGCCCCTACGCCAGCTCGAGGCACGGGTGGCGCAACTAACGGGCATGCCTGTTGCCCCGCCTACACAGCCCCCAGCACAGCCCCATCCTGGGCAGTGAAGGAACAGTGGCAACTGCCTATGGGTGGGGATATCAGTTCCACTGTTGCCATCTGTGGGCTCATGGGCTCTGGATATCCAAACCTCTATCCCCGTCAATTGTGTAACTCCCCCACACGTATCATACACCGCCCCTGTATGCGTCTTGTTTGTCTTGTCTGTTTACCTACCCAACCTACCTCCCCAGCTGTACCAACTACCTTCACCTGACATACCACTCTCACCTGAAAAAAAAAAAGGGCACTCTGTACCCACAAAAAAATTACGCCCCATACATAGCTGCCCATTCCGCACACATGTCTACTGGACATGGAACCTATCAATTCCAATTGGCTGTACAACAAGTATTATTGTTGTCCTGACACCTCTCTCAGGGGTGGAAGGTTTCAAATGTCACACCAAATTACATACATAAGCACAGCTGTTGCTGATGAAGAAATGGGCAGCTATGGGCCTTACCTAGATCCCTCCTGCACATCCCAAGCTTGTTTCCCTACTGTCTTACCCTCTTTGTGACCCCTTTTTCACCACTTTCCTGTCTCCCCATTTTTCTTTTCTTTCAAAGAAAATATCGCAGGTGTGCGCAAGAGTAAGCACGTTTAAGTGGTTGTAATCGGGTGTGCGCTTGTGTGCGCGGAGCTAACCGCCAGTGCGCATGCGTGAGCTCCGCACAAACCAGCGCTAGCCCGGTTACAACTGCTTAAAAGTGCCTTAGTCACTTTGATTGACAGGTCCTGTACTCAGTTCAAAAGCAAAATAAAATCCCACTGTGAGTCCCAAACCCAGGACCTATGACTCTTATACAAGAGCATTGTGCTAAAGTAAATATATCATGTAATAGTAGGAATGAATGTAAAGGGAATATAGATGTGTAGTACACAAAGCATGACATTTAGAATTACTATCAAAACTAGTGGATTTCCATAATAGTAGTGTGTGAACAGAAACAGCCATGCTAGTTGGAAGCTAGTAGGTAATAATGTCACTATAGCACCTTGCAAGACACACACATACTCACAGCAGGATAAGCACTGCCCATACCCCACAACCTCTTACAGGAACACATCTGGACCAAGTAATAAAATATGTGGAGCAAAGGCCCAAAACCAGGGACACATTACAAATAATGTTACAACAAACGCAGACAGTTCAGAAACTAACAGGGTCTAGACTTTGTGGGATGTTTGGAAGGGTATGCAGTCTGGAACTTGAATGTTTGTCACCATAGTTTGACTTGAGCCCAGGGTGACGTGCCAGAAAAAGGTGTGCATGAGATATTGACCAAAATATGAGGCAGAAATGTGGACAACCTGCAAATATCTGTACACATTACGGGTCCAACACCACCATATTTGAATACTTAAGAGCCTAGACATAGCAACAGTGAATGACCTACAGGGATGCCCCACAGACCCCACGTGAAATGTACAAACAGTAGGCAGAAAGGTGTAACATATGCAATGGTAACTATGGAGTCCGGAAAGTATTCACCACCTGCATGGCAGAAAAAGTTTAGTAATACATATGCCCATGCTAACCCACAGTCACAACTGCAGCATACCAGACATTTTAATGGGTGTACCCCACTGATATGTACCATTCCATGAGGCACATAACAGATGAACCTGAAAGCCTCTGGGGCCTGCTCAGCAGCATACTCAAATACCCTAATAGATGTCAAGGCCCACACCATTGCCAGACCACACTGCATGCTGTAACACCCTAGCAGATATAGCAAGCATTCCAAGGTGTGAATGTACATGGAAAATAGGAAAGCTACAGCAGCACACTACAGTCAAGACACCTAGCAGGCATACAAGTAGCGACTGTAAAGGGCAACTATTGAAGCCTTAGCAACAGAGTGCAAGCAAAAGTGAAAGGAAAGCACACACACACACACACACACACACACATTAACAGTCGTAGTAGTTGTAGGTGTCAGTGTACATACACAGTTAGTACAGGAAACTGGAGAAATGAATGGAGGAATGTTAATCTACAACACACCTGGAAATATGAGAGAGATACCAACCTTTACACTCACAGAACATTGTCCACAGCATAACAGCATGGTCCCTGCCCTTAACATCTGAAAGGGCTACGCCTATCTCACACACCTTTTTTAGCACTGTTCTGAAATCACAGTGAGAACTGCAATCAGTACACAACTGGCTGCATGCAATTAGCAAATGCTGGCTAACAATTGGTGCAGAGGCCATCACATGGGCATATGCAGATACCTACAAAGTATGCTGTACTCCATGTCCACGCATGCAATACTTTCATTGCACCCTGAGAAGGACGTGAGAGACAGACAGAGAGAGAGAGAGAGAGACAGAGACAGAGAAAACTGCAATTAAGCAGACAGAAACAAATTGTTCAGCAACAGCTACCTGAAAGCTGACAACTGGGAAGTGGAGCAGCAGGACAGAGAACCAGACAGCAACACAAGCAGCTGTGACAAACACAGGTAATGTAAAGTAATACTATAAAGGTCTACATACTGTGAACCCTCCATATGTGTCATTGGTCTGTATCCATATGTATATGAAGATGTGTAAAGGGCAGGGGACATACAGCAACTATCAGTGAAGGCTGTACATACATTTGCATGTGAGAGCATCTATGTGCACATATCAATGTTGTTTGATTGTAGGTTGTAGTGCCATGTACAAAGTAGGTTACACAGTTATGTATGTTTAGCAGTATGTTAGTGTGTGTATACAGTATGGTAGACAAATATGTTGATATACCTGTCTAACATATGGATACGTATGTATGTATGTCAACATATGTATGTGTATATATATATATATATATATATATATATATATATATATATATATGTATATATATATATGATATGCATATATGTATACATACATAGAGAGAGAGATGTAGGAATACATAGACAGATGTAGATAGAATATTGTACAAACATATCTATGTAATGCACACATACAGATATAGATATATGTAGATACATATACATAGACAGACTGATCTGACTACCTACAGGTATGACTGTATATGACGACCTGCAACACAGCCTGTCCCACCCCTCTGTCACTCACACCCCCTCTGTGCCCCCCCTCCACATCTATAGCAATATATATACATCAATATATATATGTGTATATGTATACAGAGATATATATATATATATATATATATATATATATATATATATATATATATATATATATATATATATATATTTATATATCTATATACATATAGATATATCTATATACATATATATATATATATATATAGAGAGAGAGAGAGAGAGAGATGTATATACATTCTGAGTGAGGCACATGTGTACAGATGTATTGCAACAGTTGCCTGGTGACAAAGGCATGGAGTGAACACCAGTGTCAAATCCGGAGTACCATACCACATTCCAGATCACCTACACCAGTAACCACCAGATATGTGATTGGCTGCCCACCACTACATGTGTCAGGGGTGAACAGGGTCATAAATGTGTACAATAGTGGCCCCAATGATATTCACAGTGGCACACTATCCCTGGAATACCTGCACATGGTATGTGTCAGCGGACATGGTGAGTCAGCTATGGACATGTAGGTCGGTGTACCCCTCCACACCACATAATGGATGCCATGGTATGGATCTCACATGACAGCTACAGATATGGAGAAGGACACAGTGACATGTACAACACTGTGACAATGCACTCAAACACATTACCAATGCACAGTGACTGACAACACCACAGAGTACACATATGCTACCAACATAGAGGTTACCACTCCCGGATTTACTTATGGAAGTCACACCCATGACAGATGTCCAACAACCATAGTAATACCTCACACCATCCACAACCTAAATGTCTGCTGTGTGTCGTCCGTGCCACTGCAATAGAGTGCACATGTGGAGGTAAGAGTTCCTACCCACAGATAAGACATACCCTGCAATAAACCACACAGTGTTAAGAAGCAGGACTCCCCATGAGTACATGTCACACATACCCCTGCTGAATGTTAGTCAGATAGGTAATATGCCATATGAGTCACCCTGTGTAAATGTGTGACAGCAGCAGGTACCATCACACCACGTGTCACAATGGTCAGGGTAGCAGAACAGTACGCTGCTGTAGACCCAGGGGCAATAGCATATTGTATAGTATTGTATTGTAATGTAATGTATTGTGTTGCATTGTATTGGTATGTTGAGATGCCTCCTTCGTGTAGTGGAACCACGGCTGCTGTGCGCCAGTGTACAGGTACATATCTTGTAGTCAGGCTAGTGTTACATAGCACTTCTATATGTGTGTTGAGCTCCTGTCAGAGTTTATGTAGCATGCAACTGGGGATACCATGAGGTCCCATCCATGTTGTGTATTCTGCTGTCCTGCGGGTGTCTCTCACCTGGACATCTGTGATGACAGGGAGGTTACAGTCAGCTGGGATAACTATGCCTTATTTCGGGGGAGAGGGCAGGGTGACACCTGCACTGAACCTGTTTGCCACAATGTTGTCGATATCTGTGGTGTCAGTGAAATATCTGTTGTTGTGTACTACCTATGGGCATAGAGGATGGATCCTGACCAGGTTGCTAACATAACTGAAGAAGGCCTTCTGGTCATCTGTAGTGTCACTCTTGATTTCCCTCTCAAAGTTGCCCATGTATTTTGTATGATGGAAAATAGATCCTTACCAGTGCTGCTCAGACATGCCCTCCCTTTAGTGAATTATGCTCTATCTTGCAGTAGCTTCCATCTTCTGTAATACAATCTGTCTATGGCTGGGGTCAACCGGACAGGATGCTGTCCCTTTGTGGAGAGTGTCTTGGTCATATATGGGATTGCATGATCCATGCATTCTCGGAGATGTCTATAGAAAGCAATTGTGTAGGGGTCAGCATTGTGGGTTGTATCTGCCACTGGCCCAGTGGGCTGAAAGGATACCATATCACTGTTACAAAGTGTAAAGTTTGTATCTGTAATGTTATGCACTATAGTCGTTTGTGCTGGTGGTGGAGGTGGGATATGTATATCCAGGGCAATCAGTGTGTGGTCAGCTCACAATAGTTGACGATGTAGGCCATACAGTACCTAGATACAAACCCCCAGAGTGAGGAGGTGCTCTTGACCTGAATCAGTGTTCTGACTGCTGGGGTTTGGTAGTATGTCGTATGGAGTCTGCCAGGTACTGTTGCACAGTTGCTGGCTGAGCACTGATACCTGGCCATCTACATGTGTATCCACCAATAGACAGACAGATGCTACATATGTGAGATATGTTGTATCATAACAGTCAAGTAGCATGTGTAGTATGTGTGCCAAATTCTGCTGACATATATTGCTGATACCAGGTTATTTTCTTTCTCAGGAACATGGCCCACCCACGGAATCCCACCTACTCCACAACTGAGGATGAGGAGATACACCAGAGCCTGGTGCGGGATTATGCAATACTCTTTTCCCACACCAGCCAGGATCAGCAGGAGAGGGCTGCACTGTGGCAAGACCTTGTCCATCGGGTAAATGACATAGGCACGCATAATAGGACATATGAGCAGGTACGACATCACTGCAGTGATTTAATCAGACATGTCCATCAGCGTGCGTCGGATATCCACAGGCAACAGGTCGCCACAGGTGGTGGGGTGGCTACACATCCCCCACTCACCAGACTGGAGGGACTACTCATGAGTGTAGTGGCTCCAGTCCGCCAGCAACAACAACAGCAGCAGACATGCATTATGATGGAGGCTGGAGCCACACAGCAGCAAGACAGTGAACGTGCAGGTAATATGCCATGTGTATAGTTGACTGTTGTGTACACTGGTAGTTAATGCATGTGTGAGGTGTGTCCTTGGTTTGTAGCTGTCACCATAGTATTTAATGTGCAAGTGTGATATCCTCAATATTAGCAGGTGACCTGTGAAAGGCGACTGTTGTACTACTGACCTGTATCATACTCAGTAACAATGGCACAGTTGTGCCCACTGACATTAGTTTCTTCACGTCTGCAGGACCCTCTGGTATAACAGCAATGCAGCCTATCCATGCTGGTGAGTGTGTATTAACAATTCCTGTAATAGTGTTAATAGTAATAGTACTATTTGGCTCACTTAGTAGTGCTCTTTGTATGCATGTAGGTGTGTCTGTGTGTGTGTGTGTTGATATCACGCATACCGAGTACTGTACAATTGTGTGAAACTGTGTGCATGTGTGCATGTGTGCATGTGTGCACCTGTGCATGTGTGCATGTGTGCATGTGTGCACGTGTGCATGTGTGCATGTGTGCATGTGTGCATGTGTGCACCTGTGCATGTGTGCATGTGTGCACCTGTGCATGTGTGCATGTGTGCATGTGTGCACCTGTGCATGCGTGCATGTGTGCACCTGTGCATGTGTGCATGTGTGCATGTGTGCACGTGTGCATGTGTGCACGTGTGCTCATGTGCATGTGTGCATGTGTGCATGTGTGCACCTGTGCATGTGTGCATGTGTGCATGTGTGCACCTGTGCATGTGTGCATCGCTGGAAATGTGTAGACATTGTAAACTGTGTTTCCTGTTTCCCTCCCACAGGTTCTGTTGCTGCTCTGGTGTCATGTAGCAGGGAACCTGAGTCAGGTGCAGTGGGTACTGATAATGATGACATCTGTGTAATGGCACAGGAAGGTATGCCAGTGTCCGCCATTGGTCAGCCGATTGACAGTACACAGCTGTCGACCCCATCAATGTGCACAGTTATCCTGCCAATACACCCTTTGTCACCAATGTCCCTAGGTGATGGACAGCATACAGTGGGCATTGACCAGGGTAATGTGGTATCTGTGGCACATGCCTCCCCACACAGCAGCCATGGGCATGGCCCAGAGATGATACCACACAGACAGATGTCCAGGGGTTCTCGTGGGAGCATCCATAGGCGTACTGCCCCTGTCAGACGTGCCCACAGAGGTCTTACAACCTCAGCTATGTTTCGAACTGTCATGCAGGCACAGTCACGTATGGAACGGTACACCAGACAGGGTCTGAGGGAGCTGACAGCATGTCGCACAGCCATGACTGACAGTATGCGTGACATTGCGGCTGCCATCCGTGATTTCACCGATGTCATAGACAGACGTTGTGGGGACATATTAGACCGGTTCCACAACTACATGTCCATGAGCCAGGGCGATGGTGGGCGGTTGAGGCATCGACGTGGCCGTATGCCAGCAACAGCAGCAGCTGGCAGTCGTCGCGGACGACAACAGGGCCACGGCCGCCCCTGTAGTGCCAGCAGCAGCCCCAGCAATGCTGAGTCTGTGCTGTCATCAGACCGCCCCAGGAGACCACGTGCACGTGGCTCTGGCCAGGCCCGACAGGGATCTGTGTCCAGTCAATGAACACCTGCTTCTGATGACAGTACCCAGTCTGGGTTGGTACCGGATACGGTCCGTAGCACCCCTGCAAGGCACAGGTACCGTGTCCGTGGCCAGAGACACTGATCTGTATGACCTGGCAGGTACAGTCTGTGGCTGTCCACGAACACCAGTATATGGCAGCCATGAGGTGGAACTGTGTGCATCCATACACACATGCAAATTGACAACACCTAGGGCTACCGCATACACGCACACACTGCATCAACATTGCCCCACCTTCTACTGCTGTCCCTCACCAGCACACATACACATACATGTCATTTGGTGGTATCGGTGGCTGACTCAGGCATACCAAGTTCACACCCTGTGCATATGATGAAACTGTGCCACCTCCTGCAATCTGTAACAACTGTGCAGGTACAGGTTAACATGTTGCTGATGCACAGGGTGACCACATAGATGTGTAGTAATAGTTTCATGTTATTAACAGTACTGTGTGCTGAATTAATTGTGGGTATATCACAGCATGTCTGATGCAGTAAGTGTGTGATTGTCATGTCCTCTTGTCTACACCCATGGTAAGTACCATAGTGTATCATCTGCACATGTTGGCATACTGGTGGTAATGATGTCAACAGAAGGCTACATACATAGGTAGCACAGGGGATAGGGTAATGAATGTAGTAATACACAATGATGGACATGTAAACTGCAAGTGGCATGTTGCCCGCACTAGACTCTGCAATGCAGATGTTTGAAGATGTTGCTATGTGTGCAGTACTACACGACTGGTACAGGACACACAGGAGCACCCTAGCACTGCATGCTCACATCTCATACCATGCTAGACAGCCCCAACACACATAACTAACTGTCACAGGAGGGAGAGTCCCCATATATGTCAGGGATACTGTGGTGGCAGGCCAGGGAGCATACATCCTACTAGGTATGGAACCACTGAGTGAAGGCTCAGTGTCTGTTATTTGACATGTGTATTACTGCAGGTATGAGCACATGGGTTTCTATCCAGTTATTGTACATCCTGACAGTACATGGTCTGTACACTTGTGTGCACTGAGACTGGACCCTAGCCATCTGACCCGTGTATTTCCATGTACATGTGCATAGTGCCTGCATATTTGCAGTGTTACCTACTGGAACTGGTACAGCTTGTTTGTTGTACAATGGACTACATGCAGCCCTGTTTACTGTAGCTTTGTTTGCATGCATGTTTGCTTGCAATTACCCTGGAATACTGATCACACCTGCAATGCATAGTTATAGAGCTTCTGTGGACTCCTAGTGCCATCTGCATAGCCTACTATATGTATGTCCATGTCCCACTTGACAGGATGTCACTGTTTGTCCTGTTCACATGTACATTGCCTGTGACACCGTGCATATGACTTACCTGGCATGTGTCCACGTGAGCAGTCATATATGCTACTGCTAACTAATAACAGGCACTACACCTTCACACATTCATCTTCTGTTGAACTACCTGCTTTGCTAGGGACGGCCTGCACCTGTCACCCCTGAGCTTTTAGATATTGGCAAAGGCTCTTGCTACCCCCATAGTGCCTATGTTAGGCAGGGCTCAAATGACAAACCCACCTTCATAGGTATCACAAGGGATAAGAAACTAAGAGCAATGCTACCCAACGCCAGAAGTCTAATCCTCCAGATGCATGCACCCAAAACACTCCTCGGCATGGAAAACATCGATATCTGTGTAGTAACAGATGCCTGGTTCAGGGCTACTGAGAGCACACCAGCACTACCAGGTTTAACCAGGTTGATTTCTTTGAAACAGTCACCAAGGCCATTGACGAGGGGAAGGTGGTTCACACAGCCTACCTGGACCTTGCAAAAGCCTTCAAAACAATACCCCACTTGGGCATTCTAGAGAAGCTCACCAGCTTAAATATAAGCCCCTATGTCACTAGATGGATTGCACAGTGGCTCAAGGACAGAACCCACATGGTTAGCATTGCTGGAGCCATGCCAGACCCCACACCAGTTACGAGTTGTGTCCCACAAGGCTCAGTCCTGGGACCTCTCTTGTTTGGTATATATTTATTGGAGGTACAGGCCAACACAGACGGACTGTGGCTGTCCAGATATGCAGATGACTGCAAACTGGCCACCACAATCGACTCTCCAGCTGACACAAGCATCTTCCAAAGGGGCATCATAGCAACAGACAACTTGTGCCAGAGCCATGGCCTTCTGCTGAACAGTGTTTAGAAAGGGGAATGTGCATCCTGTAGTCTGTTCACCTAGTTGCCAAAAGGGACATTGTCCTCACACACACTAAACCCCCTCAGCCAAAAACACACACTTGCCAATTGCAGGATTCAAACCCCTATCTGACTTTGTTATGACACTTGAGACAGATGCATTAGCAGCGTATGCTATTCGCATTACTGGGAGTTTTTACATTCTCCTGCTCTACTTATAGAGTGCTGACATCATCAGTGTTTAGAAAAGGGAATGAGCATCCTGTAGTCTGTTTACCTAGTTGCCAAACCCTCTCAGACAGGCACACACACTTGCCATTCACAGGATTCAAATCCCTACCTAACTATGTTATGAGACTTAAGACGACCGCATTAGCAGAGCACGCTATTCGCATTATTGGGAGTTTTCTCTTCTCCTGCTATACTTATAGAGTGCTGACATCATCAGTGTTTAGAAAGGAGAATGAGCATCCTGTAGTCTGTTCACCTAGTTGCCAAAAGGGACATTTCCCTCACACACACTAACCCCCTTCAGACAGGCACACACACTTGCCATTCACAGGATTCAAACCCCTATCTAACTATGTTATGACACTTGAGAGGGATGCATTAGTAGAGCGCGCTATTCGCATCATTAGGAGGGTTCTTTTCTCCTGCTGTACTTATAGGGTGCTGACATCATCGGTGTTTAGAAAGGGAATGTGCATCCTGTAGTGTGTTTTCCTAGTTGCCAAAAGGGACATTTCACTCACACAAACTAACCCCCCTCAGACAAACACACACATTTGTCATTCGCTGGATTCAAACACCTACCTAACTATGTTATGACACTTGAGACGGACACATTAGCAGAGCGCGTTATTCGCATTACTGGGAGATTTTTTTTCTCCTGCTGTACTTATAGGGTGCTGACATCATCGGTGTTTAGAAAGGGAATGTGCATCCTGTAGTGTGTTTTCCTAGTTGCCAAAAGGGACATTTCACTCACTCTAACCCCCCTCAGACAAACACACACACTTGCAGGATTCAAACTCCTAACTATGTTATGACACTTGAGACGGACGCATTAGCGAAGCACGCTATTCGCATTATTGGGAGGTTTATTTTCTCCTGCTGTACTTATAGGGTGCTGACATCATCGGTGTTTAGAAAGGGAATGTGCATCCTGTAGTGTGTTTTCTTAGTTGTCAAAAGGGACATTTCACTCATACCCCTCCGACAAACATACACACTTGCCATTCGCTGGATTCAAACCCTACTTAACTATGTTATGACACTTGAGACGGACGCATTAGCAGAGCGCGCTATTCGCATTACTGGGAGGTTTTTTTTCTCCTGCTGTACTTATAGGGTGCTGACATCATCGGTGTTTAGAAAGGGAATGTGCATCCTGTAGTGTGTTTTCCTAGTTGCCAAAACGGACATTTCACTCACACACACTAACTCCTCTCAGACAAACACACACACTTGCCATTTGCAGGATTCAAACCCCTACCGAACTATGTTATGACACTTGAAATGGATACATTAGCAGAGCACGTTATTCGCATTACTGGGAGGTTTTGTTTCTCCTGCTGTACTTATAGGGTGCTGACATCATCGGTGTTTAGAAAGGGAATGTGCATCCTGTAGTGTGTTTTCCTAGTTGCCAAAAGGAACATTTCACTCACACTAACCCCCGTCAAACAAACATACACACTTGCTATTCGCAGGCTTCAAACCCCTACCTAATTACATTATGACCCTTGAGACGGACGCATGAGCAGAGCACGCTATTCGCATTACTGGGCGTTTTCTTTTCTCCTGCTATACTTATAGAGTGCTGACATCATCAGTGTTTAGAAAGGGGAATGAGCATCCTGTAGTCTGTTCACCTAGTTGCCAAAAGGGACATTTCCCTCACACAAACTAACCCCCCTCAGACAGACACACACACTTGCCATTCGCAGGATTCAAATCCCTACCTAACTTTGTTAAGGCACTTGAGATGGACGCATTAGCGGAGTGTGCTATTCACATTACTGTGTGGTTTCTTTTCTCCTGCTTTACTTATAGGGTGCTGACATCATCGGTGTTTAGAAAGGGAATGTGCATCCTGTAGTGTGTTTTCCTAGTTGCCAAAAGGGACATTCCTCTCCCACAGACTTACACACACACCAACCCCACTCACACAAACACACACACACTGAGCATTTGAAACCTCTACCTAACTCTGTTATGACACTTGAGACAGACACATTAGCAGAGCGCGCTATTCGGATTACTGGGAAGTTTATTTTCTCCTGCTATACTTATAGGGTGCTGACATCATCTGTGTTTAGAAAGGGGAATGTGCATCCTGTGGGGAGGCAGACACCAAGCACACTCTGGCTAAGCTGTCATTCCCTAGGGCAAACAGCCTAGTGTTGACCTCTACACCCATATGTTTAATTGTCAAATGCACATTATTTGTTGCTGATAGACTGTTTGCACATCTTTATTGCCATAGCATTCCCTGTTTGTATGAACAACTTGTGCATCTGTGGAAGTTGTTTGCATATGGGAGGGATCCACTATATCACGTATGTCTCTGTAGTCATTTAACTGTGTGCACTGGGCAGACTGCTGTAATGTGGTTGGTTCCTGGAATAACACATAAAAATACCAGATATGTGTGTCCAACTGCTAAACCGAGATTTGGCCTAAGTGTGTGGGCATGCCCAGTTCAGCCTTCCAATGGCATGTTGTCTGACATATGTCTCATTTATCAAAGTGTGTGAGCATGCCCAGTGTGAGCATTCCATATGTTGGACTCTGCAGCCCAACACATTTGTGGATGAGTGTGAACTTCAACAAATATCACCCGTTTATGGTTGTGTGTTGTGTGTCATGTTGTGTAGTTACTGTACAACTGCTTTGTGTGTGAACACAACAGGATTATACTGTGCCTGCAGTGTTTGCATGGGATACTTTGCATACAGTTGTCAACATCCTTTCACACTGACCTAACACTGTAGTACTGTATAGTGTACTGGTAGTACTTTGACTGTGGTGGACAGTATCCTGGGCTTTACTGCTATCACTGCTTTACATTTTGATAGTGGGCACAACAGCCTGGTTAGGGGCCAGTTGTGTACATCTGACCATGTTGCATTCTGTTCAGATATGAACTACTTAGACCAGGCTTGTCCAACATTGGTAGTGTATTCCACAACATAGGTGTACATTTGCAAACACTAGCGATGTGCCCTAGTCCATGTCTAATGCTAGTTGGAGAGTGTGTTTGTCCTTCAACACACATTGTAAGTGGAGTTTGCCATGACATATGTCATGGTTAGTATACTGTGCCTCTGTCTACCTGTGACATGTCAGTGATACCCAGGATAAGTCTACCATCTCCCATCCACTCATCAGGATTCCTATTGAGGAAGATTGATAAGTGACTCTATGGGTAGCCTGTGCTGGGGGCTCACTCATGGGTGGGGGTGGCTTCTGTGTTATGGATCACGCAGTACAGCTTGTCCTATGTAAGTCAGTGCTGGGGTTCAGGTCTCTCATGTGCATAGCTCACTGCCATTCAGATTGTACAAGGTGCAGCATGTTTATTGATGCCAGCAACACAGGCAACACATGGCATCTGTGCAAGCTCTTTGATACTCCTGATGAGGTACTGTTGGGAACTTTACGGTTGATGGAGGTGTCTGCTGAGGTACATCCCACAGGGGCTATTGTAGTCAATTGTACCACTGATGAAGGATGACTGCAGAGCCACAATGACCTCCCCTTATCTAGATCTGACAGCCTTCATGATTAAGTGGGTATATGGTATGTTTCTGTAAACACTACAGCACATGTTTGTCCAATGTAGGATATCTATCACCTTGTGTCCCCAGGTCTCTCATTACATGTTAACTACATAATGGGTTAACACCTATGTGATAATTGGTGGGCACTTACTGTATATCCACGGGGCCTGCCTATACACGCGTCTGCAATTAGCTTGCTGACATGGCTATGGCACCAGTTGTCTGTTTCTATGTGGCCCTTTTGTGGGATGCTTGTGTCAGCTGGTGGATCATATGTGGTGAGCAGTTTGTAATCCTCTGCAAACATGTTCGGACACAGTCCTTCCATGTTTGCCTGTACCTATGGGACATATATACCAGACAAGGGAGATCCCAGGACAAAGCCTTGTGGGATGCCAGTTATATCTGGTTTGTGGTCTGACATGGCTGCAGCATGTCTGACCATGTCTGTTCTGTCCTTGGTCTGGTTTGCAACCCCTCTACTGACATGTGGGTTTATATTTAGCTGGTGAGCCTATCTATAATGAACACATAGGGTATTGTATAGAAGCCTTTGCAAGGTCCAGCTACACTGTGTGGACCACATTGCCCTCATCAATGACCTTGATGACTGTTTCATTTGAGTCAAACATGTTTAGGGGCAGGATCTGCACTTGAGAAAGCCACACTGGGTTGGGTCCGGTGTCAGTAGGTCCCCAATATCTTTATGACTGTGGTATATGCTGATCCTTTCCATAGCTGTGCAAACCGAGCTTCTCAGGATTCTGGGGTAGTAGTTTTCAGTATCCATTCTGGCAACACCTTTGTTGAGAAGGACCACTGTTGTTGTACACTGCTGTTTGGGTACATATTCTGTGGTAAGGCTGACATTGAGCAGTAGTGTGGTTTGGCATTCCAGTCATCTTGGAGTCCAAGTTGCACTAAGCCCAGGACACCATCTCATACCATTGCTGCTGTGTGTTTTGCTTTGTAGATGTTGGCTGTTACCTCAGCATCTGCAATGTCAGGGGGCCAGCAGTCTGCTGGGATAGATATTCTGCATTCGGGGGGGGGGGGGGTTTGCACTGCACCTGTCAGGATGTATGTCGGCAATATGTGTGTGTGTTTGTGATATTTGTGTGATTCAGGGCATATCTGTGAATTCCCAACATGGTTCCTACCATCAGTTGTGAAAGCCTTGGGATTATACTTAGTGTCCTGTACAATTTGTATCTTCATAGGTTCTTAGGTTCATACTAGGCTATCCACCCTAGGGCATTTGTTAGCCTAGCCAGAGTGTGTGTGGCTTTTGCCACCCCTTGCTATGTGAATATTATGGCCATTTATGATTTGCTTTGCTGTGCCTCTGTCTGGACATGACACAGTGAAGACCCCCAGTGTAACTCTACAATCATCCATCCACTTGGCAAGATTCCTGTTGAAGAGTGTCAGTGAGGGGCTCTGCCTAACATGGAGTGGGATTCTGGTCCAGGGTGTGGGGAGCCTCTGGATTATGTATCTGTCCCACCAGCACATCCTATTTCATTATTTGTTGAGGTTGACATCTCTCACTCTCACAGCTCCGATGGATTTGAGTTTTCTGGGGTGGAGCATGCCCATTACTCCTGTGTTGGGCATGGCCTCCTACAACAGGCATGCAATGCCTCTGTGTGGGCAGTATGTGACTGCATTCAGCTGGGGTGTCTACAGCCAGGCAGTATATGACATATATTTGAGACCCTTTATCCTCTTGGTGAGGTACCTTTGAGGTCTTTCTAACTGCTGCAGGTGTCAGGTAAGGTACATCCCATATGAGGCATTGTACTAGATTATGGGTGTGATTAGAGAAAAGTATAGGGGCACAATGACCTCTGTTGACGTAGATGTGAATCCTTTCCTGATACGGTGTCAAATGTAGACAGTCTTCCTAGCCACATTGGCAATGTGGGTGTCACATAACAGGTTACTGTCCACTTGTGTCCCTAGGTCCCTGGTTACTCCTTCCATACATAATGGTTTACCACCTATGTGGTAATTTGTGGTACCTTGTTTGGTACTTGGTGGGACATTCATACTGTCCAGTGTCTTCAGGATGGCTGGGTGGGGTTATTGTGTGTGAGAGTGCGGTCTGTAGCATGCTACAGACTATACAGCAGTCTTGCCTACAGTTAGTTGCACATGGGTGAACTCCAATGCCTTGTGCATTGTCAGTTACCTGGACGTATGGGTGTCTGTGCTGACTATGGATACTCACCCTCCTTTTATGTTTTGTTCCAGGTTTTGGGGCCATGACACATGATACGTGGTATAACCTGGTAGTGCTGGTGTGCTGTCAGGAGGCTTTCAGCAGGTTTCTTTCACTACACAGACATCGATGTTCTCCATACTGGGGATGGCCTCGGGAGCATGCATATTGGGGTGTACACATCTGGCATTGGTCAGCATTTCCCTTATGTTTCTTCCCACTTATGTTTTCTAGGGTGGTGGGTCAGTCTTTTCAGCCTTGCCTACAAAAGGCTCTATGGAGGTGGCAAAGGCCTTATCCAATATTCAGAGGCCCAGGGTAACAGGTGCAGGCCATCCCAAGAACAGCTGCGTGGCTTGTCAAGCATGACATCCCAAGCAGACAGACATTGGATCCCCTTGGAATGACACCAGTAAGTGTGCCACTTGCTATGACTGATCATTCCGTGTTTGTACTGTGGCATTATTCTTGGTAAGGGTATGATGCTGCAAACGGTGAGTGTCATACCGGCCTGGACTACATAATCAGATAGCTCATCTATGTCTCTTTTCATGTAGTCTAGGGCGGTACATATCAGGTCATTCACACCAGCATGGACTATGACTGCATCATATTTCTACTTGCTTTGGAGTGACCTACATACTTCTGTTATGTGGCATATTGTGGCAGCCTACAGGCAGCTTACTGTACCCTTTCCCTTGTTCAGTCTGGTGTGGGACAGCAGTGTGTCTGACTATGGAGTCACCTATTACAACTGTATCAGGCATGTTGTTTCTCCTTCTGGCCTGTGACTGTTTGACACACCAGCTTTGTGTACTATGTGTTGCATGTGCTATGTTTGGAGGTTGTTTGATTGGGTGTCTGCTTTAGAGGCCTCTGTTGGTGTGCTGTGTTTGTAATTTGTGCCTCCAGGAATGTTTTTCTGTGTTTATGTGTTTGGTTTGCAGTTGTAATAGGTCTATGTGGGACTGTGTTTGTGGTGTGTGTGGTTACCTTCTCCTCCTGACTTGTTTTCGGAGTACTGAGTTGAGGGAGCTCAGCCTCCAGTTTGGATAGATGGTTGCATCTCTTACATATATTTGTATTTCTTGGGTGGAGTTGGGGGTTGTCTGTGTACTTGGGGCAGGTGTAACATTGCCTCAGGATTCACAGATTCCACTTGTTGTGGCTGGCCTTAGTGGATTGTATGTGTGGACAGATTTTATTGCCATACTACTGATCAGTGATTACTTCATTGTTTATGTTTGCTCTATCATGTAGTAGCTTCCTCATTCTCTTGCATGGTTTGGTTATGGCTGGTGTCCACCATGCCAGATTTCTGCGTGTATGGCATTGTGTCTTGTTTTAATTTAGGACTGCATAATCCAAGCATTCCTGGCAGTGTTCATGGAATGGCTGTATTACAGGTTCTGAGGTGTGGCCCATATTTTGCACCTGCACGGGACCTTTAATAGATTCCACATCAGTTTGGAGGTGTGCAAATATTGCTTAACACATGTTTTACACTGTGGTTTTCTGGCCAGGGACTGTGGTCAGGATTTGGATATCCAGTGTGATTACTCTATGGTTTGGTTTTACCAGTGAGCAATACACTTCTCATCTTGCCATCCAGTACCCATGTTGCTGATTATCACATCCAGTATGCTTACCCCTCTTGTGGGAGTGGTACGTTGTTCCTGGGCCTTTTGGTTTATGGATTCTATAAACTTTTGTCCTACACTGTTGGAGCTAGTATAATGCTCCCAGTCTATGTCTGGGTATTTGCAGTCACCCAATATAATGTGGTTTGGAGGACTTGATATATTCATGTATTCCAGCATAGGCCGGATGCAGTTCCTGGTGTTGGGACAGTAGTCTGTAGCAGGCTATAAACTGGGGGGCAGTTTTAGTCACTGTTACTTGAGCATGGCTTGTCCATGCTGCTTTTTGTTGTGGTACCGACATGGGGGTGTGGTTATCCTTGACAATTCTTGCTAGTCACCCTCCTTTTGTAGCTTGTTCCAAGTTTTGAGGCTGTACAGCACAGTATGAGGTGTAACCTGGTAGTGTTAGGGTGCTGTTGTGAGCCTTGCCTCAGATTTCTGTTACAGCACAGATATCAACATTCTCCATACTGGGTGAGTTTAGACTGCATGCATCTTGCTGTTTCAACTTATCCCTTATCTTATTCTTATCCCTTCTGATACCTATGGAGATAGGTCTGTGTTCTGAGCCTTACCTATTCAGGGCACACTGTGGGTGACAACAGCCTTTGCCAGTATCCATACGGCTTGCACTGATAGGTGCACGCTGGTCCTAGCAGGTGGTGCATCATGTCATGCTCAGCATGTCATCCCAGACTGGCACACATTGGATCCCCTTTGACTAACTGCGATACTTCAGTCAATTGTTGCACTTGATCATCTCATTGTCATGTTGTGGCATAATGCTTGGTGAGGGTAGGATGTTAGTCAGGGTCCTCAGGTGTGCATATAGTACATGGTGTTACATTACTTAACACATAGCATTCATGCCTCAGGTGGTGCTGCAGGGCTGTCTCTGTCGGATGCGCATATTACACTTCCCTGTACATGTTTGAGAGCAGGTTGTGTTATGTTAGGCATCCCTGTTACTATATGAGTGAGTCAGAGAGGGGTATCATTCCCAGGGTTCCTACTGAGCCAGTGTATGTGCTATGCATTGCTTCTTTGCCAAGGCCAGGGCATACTGGGCACGCCTCCTTCTGCCTACTGTGGCAGGCTCAGGTTGTTCCTCCTCCGAGTCACGCTCTGCCTGTGATGGCCTTGGCAATGGTGGGGGGCTGTTTGGCCCGGCCCTATGCTGGTCCTGCTGCAGCTGTTTTCGCAAGATCATATTATGTAGCATAGCACATACCATGACAATTTGGGTACATGTAGTTGGTGTGTACTGCAAGGCTCCACCAGATGTGTCCAGACACCGGAACCGTGACTTGAGCAGCCCAAACACATGCTCTATTACATTACGTGTTTGTGCGTGTGCCTCATTATGGTGTTCCTGTTCAGGTGTGTGTGCGTTTCTGATGGGTGTCATCAGCCACGGCTCCAGTGCATAACCTGCATCCCCCACTAGGTGTCCGTATGGATGTCCCCATTGGCAAATGTCTGGTACAGCTCGTCAAATGCCAGATGTGGGAATCGTGGTAGCTCCCAGGACAGCCAGCACACACATTCATTATTATGCCCTGGGCATCACACACGACCTGGCAGTTGATGGAGGGGAAGCCCTTGCGGTTGATGTATGCCCTACCCCGCTCACCGGCTGGTGCTTTGATGCGTATGTGCGTGCAGTCTATTGCACCCACTACCTCAGGGTATTCCGCTATTTGCTGGAAGAGACACATATTGCTGGCCAATACCTCACGCGCATTGGGGAAATATACATGATCACCGACATGTGCTGACATGGCATCCAGGAACTGGTGCAGTACCCTGGAGGCTGATGCCTGTGATATCCCCATCATATCACCAGTTGGTCTCTGGAAGGTACCTGTTGCTAGTATTCTTAGGCCAACACATACCTTGGTTTCTACTGGGATGGGTTCCCCTCTGTTGGTTCTGTGTGTGAGGCATGGCCTGCACAGCGCCACTATTTGCTGCAGGAGGTCTCTGTCCATTCTATAGCGCTCTACTATCTCCAGCTCATGTAACCCGTGGTAGGTGACCCTGGGCCTGTACACTCTTCTCCGTCTCCTCACTGTGGGTTGTCTGGCACCATCTGCATTGTCACCACCCTCAGCAAGTCGCCTATGTCTCATTATGACAGCTATGGCAGCCCCTAACATTTCTGCTCTGAGTGAAGCTTTTTCAGTTTTCACTTCTATTATCTTACTCCTGTCTTGCAGTGTCTCTTGAGAGAAACATTCTGCACTGCTGTTTGCAGAGTTTTAAGTGCTGGGCTGGGCTACTATTCTGCCTGTGTAATTGCCTGCATCTAATTGTTTTCACCTGCTAGCTCCAGCAGTATTCCCTGCTAACTTCCTACTACATCTGTTGCTTCCTTTTTCCTTTCTGTTTCCTCAGGGAGGAGCCGTGTGCAAACCAGCAGAAACACGCTCACAGTGGCTTACACGTGCGCACACATACTTACACAGTTCAGAATCTGCTTATTCGGTTTAAAACGCATGCACGCCCACGCAAATGGTGTTAAACATCTCCCAACACGCTCCCACATGCTCAGTCTGCCTTACACGCATGCACACTGCCTTACTCGCGCTTCGTGGCGCTCACACGTGCGCATACACATCCAGCAAGAAACTTTGGTGTAGGCAACAGTGTACACCTTCCATTTCTTGACTTTCTCATGCTTACTTAGTGGCACACCTCTTTCCATGATATCTGTCTGACATCTGTCATGTAACTCTAACCTCCATTGAACTGCATTTCTTTCTACCATTCCCCCCTGTGATGTCACCTATCTCCTACTCTGTTCCTCCCCCTTCTGTAACTCTTACACTACTCAGAATGTGCTCATTTGCTATGTGACAGTGGAATTCAGTATCCTTACACTCATTTGCATCAGATTGCCTACTAATGCTTAGTTACATCTCTTAGACTCAGCTTCCCCTTAGCAACCACTACACGGTGGCCATGTTGGTTTTGGTCTGCTGGTCCCTGCATTGACATTCCATGTATTGCATAAAACCCACATTTGTGGGTTTAAAACCTTCGCTTTTATGTTCTATGCAGCGCAGCCCGTTTGCTGGGCTGCGCTGGGTTTAAACATCGGCAATCGCCGAAAAAAATTATATTTTTCATATATTTGCATCAGGTTACCTTGCCAATGGCCACATATTTGGCCATTGGCATGCTGCCTGACACATATGCACCCTTTATTTGGAGCTGACATGGCTCCATTGCAGTTTTTGCAGAAACGTACTCAGTTGTCAACTGAGTACATTTCTGCAGCTAAAACGGCTCTTACACGGGCTGTTCTGGGCTTCCTGGATCGCTAATCATCCTCATTTGCATGCTATTCGGCTGCAAGTGAGGTGATTAGCTTATCCACGCCCACTCCATGTAAGAGCCGTTTTAGCTTGACTCTTACACGGACTTTGGGCTGTTCCTGGATCGCGAAGGCTGCATGGAGTCTTACACTACTCTTAGACTCCATGCAAGCCTTCATGAATCCGGCCCATGGTTTATGGAAACAGTTTTGAATCAAGCAGGTTTATTTGATGACACAGAAGGGGAGGGAAGAGGTGAACAGTTTGTGACAGAGGTACACATACACACTTATTTTGATATTAGTCTATTGTTCACTTCTACACATATTTGTGTTGTGTTACACTTCAGCTTATCATCGTAATTTCTCAAGAAAAGTCTGTACAAGGCAGTGTTCTCAATAGGAAGCTAGCACATTAATACAGCAGCCAGATAATGGCGTATTAATAAAATGCATAGCCAACACTTATACACAGAGGAGTCATACAAAGCATTAAAAACACATTGGAAGACATCTAGATTCAAACCAGGACAGTGTTCCAAGCACATTTTCAGATCTGAGTATTATCTAACCACACCACATAGAACTTTCTCCTTAATAATGTTCAAATATGACAACATATTGAAGTAAGGAACAATGTATTTATTACCATTTTCTGCACTCATGACAGTTGTAAAATCCCATAACATGTACATTATATTCAGTAGTCTAATAAATCTAAAACAGTAAAAAGTGATGATAGAGAAGTGGGAGAAAATAGACACCATGAGACAAGGATACATACAAAGAATGTTATATTTTTTCTGGGGACATTTTTAACATCTATGGGGTATAGTACTTTCATGTTTTTCCTGATAAGTAATCTGTCATGCTATGTACAATCAAGTGCTTAAAATATAGACCAGTCTGGGGTCAAAAAAGTAGAAACATGACTGAGACATAAGGAGGATAGTGATGGGTTACTAAGATATGTAGAAAACACTTACACACATAATAGTAATACAAATAAAACATTAAATGTGACATTCACATATTTCTGTAATGAAACCTTGACACTATGCCAAAAGCATTTTACAGTCATGTGAATTATGTCAACAGACCACACTGGCAACGTTCCCTGACAGCCATAATTTACTTGTTTGAAGGGACAATCACATAACAATGAGGCAAGGGACAATGTAGACATAAAGCTTCATCACAGTAATGATGGTTTTAACATTAAATAAGGTGGTCTTTACAGCCAGAAAGGAAGGAAGGAACAGAAAACTGTGGAAACTCTGATGCAGTCAATATTGAGGAGTGATAGGCCAGTGAGTTTCCATATGACAGAGCAACAGATGGCACAGGATGAAATTGAAGAGAATGTGCCACAGGAAGATGCTATAGAACTTTCTATAGAATGCCCGCAGGAAATGGAAAACAAGGGATGTGCCTTCAGTTTGGAAGAAAATGAGCTAAAAGAAGAGTTGCTTGATTTAATAGACATAGATAGATATATTAAGATCAATGAAAGAAATACACTGCAGAAGGTCTATAAAACCCCAAAAGTCAGAAGTTTGATAAAACAAGTGAATACAGTAATTAGGACTGTCCATAGAGATCCATGTGATATAACAGAAGGAAACAGGTTATATTAATGTGCAGCTAAATTAATAACTGATAAAGTTCTACCACAAGAGCACAGGGTAGTGATTGAAAGGAAGGGGAGAAATTGAATACCATCATGGAAGTATCAAATAGAGAAAACTATAAAGCAGTTAAGATAAGAAGCGTCACTGTTAGAAGACTATAGAAGAGGGAATAAATCCACAAAAATACTAAGAAAGATAGATGTGATAAAAGCAATATGCAGTATTAGAACAGACCAAGTTCTATCATGTACTATCACAAATAACAAACTAAAAATTTCAGCACAGACAGAAAAACTTAGAAGATATGCAGATAAATATAAAGGAGAAGTACAAAATAAGCAATTTATTGATGACCCAAAAAAGTTTATAGAGAATTGGTAAACAAGGCAAAAGGAATTGAAAGAATGCCAAAAAAAGAAGAAATAGATATATTCTGGAGAGGTATCTATGAAAGATGCTAAATGGATAGAAGAAGTAAAAGAAAGAATAAGAAGTTTAAAGGTACAGGATATGAAATGGGGTGAAGTAACAGCCAGAGAGATTGAAACAAAGCTAAGAAAAGCCTCTAATTGGAAAACCCCAGGCCCAGATGCAGTACATAACTTTTGATTAAAAGTATTAACGTTTTTGCACAAATATTTAGCCATGAGTCAGAACTATTTATATGTGCACCTCAAACAGACACCAACCTGGCTAACAACAGGAAAAACAATGCTCCTACTTAAGAGCGAACCTACAAGCTACCCTAAAAATTATAGACCAATAACTTGCCTTCTGAAGACATATAAACTATACATGGGAATTGATGCTGGCAGAGTCTATAGTAATTTAGAAGAAAACTCAATTATGGCAGTAAACTAAAGTGCAATAAAAGAAAGTCATATGGAACAAAGGGTCATTTGTTGTTAAATAAAGTCATAGTGCAGAACTGTAAAAGTGGAAGAATCTAAGTATGGCATGCATTGACTACAAAAAAGCATTTGATATTATCCCACATTCATGGATAAAAGAGTGCTTAAAAATATATAAGATACACCCTGCACTGATCGACTACATTGCAGTGACCATGAAACAGTGGCAGACCACTTTGCAATTAAGCCATGATAAAGGACAAATTATTATCCCATGGATAAAAATTCAAAAAGGGTTATTCCAGGGTGATTCTCTATCACCATTGCTATTCTGCCTTGCCCTTAACCCATTAAGCTGTTTTCTTAACAGCTTAGGCCATGGCTATAATTTGGCTCCTAGAAAACAATAAAGTGTAAAGGCTTCTCATCTTTTCTTTTTGATGATTTAAAACTAATATAGCTCATCAGATGAGGAACTGAAAGCACAACTGCAAGTTGTCAATTTTTTTCTGATGATATAAGAATGTCATTTGGTATTGATAAATGTGCAAAAGCAACCTTTAAAGCAGGAAAACAACAGTTTGGGACAAGAATGTAACATAAAAGAACTTGTGCAAGAGGGAGTGTATAAATATTTGGGAACTGATGAAGGATCAACAAAAACATGAACAAATGCAAATAAAACTTAGTAATTAATTATTTAGACGAGTTAAATTAATTCTGAAAACTGAGTTGACATATAGGAACAAAATCCAAGCTATAAACCAATATGCTCTTCCTGTCCTAACTTACAGTTTTGGAGTGATTGACTGGCCCCAGAATGTGTTGGATAGATTAAATAGGAAAACAAGAAGGATGCTTCATGCTCAACAAATGATTTATAGAAATCAGTGCATACCAAGATTATATATTCTCCATTCCGAAGGAGGGATGGGACTGCTTGAATTTGATTACGTGTATAGATCTGTAATCGTGGGACTCCACACATATCTGCTGACCTTACAAGACTCAAATGTAATGAAAGTTTGAAACATGAGGGAATAAATCTAAGATTACTTCTCTGCTTAATCTGGCAGAAGCATATTGGTGTCAAGCAGGAATGGAAATCAAACCAGAAGTAGATAAAAAATCAGGCAGTAACTGAATGTACCAAAAAACAAAAGAAAGAATATAAGATGAAAGTCCAGATGAGAAGGCAAGAAATATGTAAAATGTATAAATATAGTTGCAAGTATAGAAAACATCTGGAAGAACCTCATGCTGATCAGGAATGAAAGCAGGCATGGTTAAGGAGAGGCAAATTCAAACCAAGAGATGAATGGTTAATATTGGTCGCCCAAGATAGTGGGCTGCATGCATGTTAGTTTACAAAGTCCATTGAACATGTGGGAGAAACAGACAAATGTAGGTTTGGTAAAAGCAAATTGGAAACAGTTGCACACCTTGTTGCTGGTTGTGACATACTAATGGCAGAAGGACTGTATACTGAAAGGCATAATAATGTGGCAAGATTGTTGCACTGTGGATTGTGCAAACATTATGGTATTGAAGTGTCTGACAAACACTGGAAACATGAGCCAGAAAAGCATCATAGAAAATGATGAAGTTTACATCACATGGGATCATCCATTACCAACAGTTCAAAATATAGATGCTAAAAAACCATATTTAGTGGTCCATGACAAGAAGACAAAAGTAGCATTGATCATTGAAATTGCCACACCCAGTGACTACTGTGTCTTGCATACAGAGAGACACAAAGTCATAAAATATCAGGATCTGCAGGCAAAAACGAGATCAGTGTGGAAGAAAGATACCTAGACAGATCCAATAGTAGGAGCAATGGGTCTTATAAAAAGAAACTACAATCATATTTAGATATGTTACCAATACATGTAACCCCATACAAATTGCAGAAGGAGTCATTACTGGGCACATTGTGGATGCTGCAAAGAGCACTTTTGGCTGACAGCAAAGATTGAAACAATACTAATTTCATGAAATGCATTCATACTTTGACTTAAGAATGGGGTCCATTACCGTCATGGTATTGGAAACCCAAAAAACTTGGAGAAATTAAAAAAGCCAGAAGCATACTAAGTAATCCACTGCTGAATGAACCTAATGATATTTGAAACTGGAACATCCTACATGGTGTACATTCAACTCTTCAGCTTGTTCAAGAGAAGATTAGCCTGACTGTACATTGTGCAGAATGGCTAAGTTCAGTAGCAGTAAGGGCACCAGAGTAATATAGCTGAAGACAAAATCTCACAAGATTTTAGCAAGCGCTATATACTTCCATTGCCCCTGAGACAGAGCTGCTGCTACTCAGCACCAAGCATTGCGCAACTGCTGAGGACACAAAGTGAAGCACAGATGTAGATGTGGGTGAGGGAGGCAGGGAGCAAGTAGATCATGACAAAAGCATGATAATGGCAGCAGGAAACAATATATAAGCAACAGTTTCCCATAAAATAGTCTACTAAAACAGTCAATAACAGTTTGCAAATGACTGGACTAGAACCCATGAAAGTACTCAAGAATCAGTCTACAGATCTGAACATTATCTCATCATACCCCAAAGGAACTCCTGTGTCACACAGTTCAAATAACACAACTGAAGGGACAATGACAACTTATTGAAGCAGAAGGGCTGAACACAGAGAGTGAGATGGAGAGAAATAGCAAGATTTTTGTTTATGGTACATTTAGGATCATGTTTATAGTGTGTTACTCTTAAGTTTCTCCTCATTATTACTCTGTACAATAAAGTGCTTGTTATAGGGAACAAGAAGGGGTAGAAGAGTAAAACCAACATTAAGACATAAGCAGGGTGTGGTTAGTTTAGTAAGTCTCCATGTTGGGGATGGAATTTATTTTGCAAATGATGTCTTACTGCACCATTCAAACAGTATGTTATTAAATGCTGTAACTGGAGATTAATACAGATGCTTGGAGATAAACATATGATAAGACAGTAAAATGTCATGAAGTAATCATTTGATACACATCTGTAATTGAACCCATGACACTATAAAAAATATCAGTCTGCAGAGAGAAGAATTATCTCAACACACCACATAGTGACTTGTTGGTCATTGTATTCAGCAACCTAAGAAATGTTAGATCAACTGTTTTAAAATAGTGCCTTTACTCTGTATCCTTATAGTGCGGTGGACATTTAAGTGAATTGAATGTTACTAGTGCACTTGAAAGGAAAATCTTCAGGTCTTGCCATAGGAAGTTAAATGCCATTCACTATCACTCAACATGGATGAGTGATACTTACCTCTGCTCAAATGATGGAGTCAAAAGGTGAAGACTATTCGATGGGCCATTCCTGGTCATAAATGTTGTGTGTGATTCTATTCTTTGACCAAATTCAACATATCAAAAAGGGGTTGATAGGACAGTGGTAAAAATGGGAGGGCAAGGCAAGGGACACAGGGTAAAGAATAGAGGAATTTGCAGGATGGTGCTGGGAGAGCACCATAGCTATCCACTTCTTCACAGCATAAATGTAGAGATGTACATAGAATTACACAATTTTGGAGAATCACCACACCAGGGATGGGTGACAACAACAGAATAATGTTGTATATCCAAATGAACCAGATCAAGTGTGCCAAGATGACACATAGGCAAAGTGTAGAGCTATGAATGGGACATACTTTTTTTTTT